>NW_026867774.1:0-109783 GCF_020745735.1 Hemiscyllium ocellatum
GATGCCCAGAGAGACCTGGTGTTCAGGTCCATTGTACCCTGGAGGTGGCAACACAGGTCGACAGAGTGGTCAAGAAGCATATGGCATACCTTCCTTCACCAACGTGGTATTCAGCACAAGAGTTGGAAGGTCATATTAGAATTATATCAGATTTTGGCCTGGCCACATTTGGAATACTGCGTACAGTTCTGGTTGCCACATTACCAGAAAGATGTGGATGCTTTGGAGAGGGTGCAGAGGAGTTTCACCAGGATTGCCTGGTATGGAGGGTGCTAGCTATGAAAGAGGTTTAGTAGATTAGGATTATTTTCATTAGAAAGTCGAACGTTGCGGGGGGAACCTGATTGGGGTCTACAAAATCATGAGAGATATAGACAGGGTGGATAGCAAGAAGCCTTTTTCCCAGAGTGGGGGACTCAATTACTCTGGGTCATGAGTTCAAGGTGAGAGTGGAAACATTTAAGGGAGATATGTATGGAAAGTTCTTCACACAGAGAGTGATTGGTCCTGGAACACGTTGCCAGTGGAGGTGGTAGAGGCAGGTACAATAGCATCATTTAAGATATATCTAGATAGATACATGGATGGGGAGGGAGCAAAGGGAGACAGACCATTGGGAAATTGATGACAGGTTTAGATGGAGGATTTGGACCAGTGCAGGCTAGTAGGGCCGAAGGGCCAGTTCTTGTGCTGTAATTTTCATTGCTCTTTGGTCTTTGAACTGAGGAAGCTCAAAGGAACAGCGTGATCTTGGGGTGCTTCTCCACTGATCCCTGAATATGGTAAGACAGGTTAACAGAGCAGTTATGAAGGCATAGGGGACACTTGCCTTTGTCATGTCAGGTATCGGTTATAAAAGCAGGAGGAGATGTGGCAGTTAAGCAGAACATTGGTGAGGCCACAGCTGGAGTACTGTGTGCAGTTCAGGTCACACACTGTAGGAAGGATGTGATTGCACTGGATGGGGTGCAGAGGGGAATCACCAGGATGTTGTGTGGGATGGAACCTCTCAGTGATGAAGAGAAATTGGATTAGCTCGGGTTGTTTTCTTCAGAGCAGAGAAGGTGGAGGGGGATCTGATAGAGGTGTAAAGGTTATGAGGGATTGGACAGGGAGGAGAGAAAGCAGCTGTTCTCCTTCTTGGGAGGGTCAATAACAAGTTGGCTCACATTCAATGTCAAAGATAGGAGGTTTCAAGACGTTTTGAGAAAAGTGTTTTTTACCCAGAGGGTGGTGGGGGTCTGGAACGCACATCCTGGGAGGGTAGTTGACGTGGGAAACCTCACAAACTTTAAAAAGTAGTTGGGTGAGCAGTTGAAATATCAGAACATTCAAGCTATGGGCCTGATGTTGGAAAGTGGGACTGGTGTAGGTTTACTGTAGTTTGGCTAGTACACAGTTAATGGGCTGAAGGGCCTCTTCTATACTGTGTGATTTTATGTTTCTGTTGTGTGCAGTTTTGGTCTCCTTACCTGAGGAAGGATGTTCTGGTTGTGGAGGGAGGGCAGCGAAGGTTTACCAGACTGATTCCTGGGAGGACAGCACTTAGATCTGATGAGAAACTGGATCAGTTAGGATTATATTCACTGGAGTTTAGAAATTTGAGAGGAATCACATTGAAACCTGTAAAATCCTAACAGGACAAGACCAGAAAACACAGGAATTATGTTCATGATGACTGGAGAATCCAGAACCAGAATTACAGTTTAAAGAAAATGGAAAGGCCATTTCGACTGAGATAAGGAACAGTTCTTTAGCCAGAGAGTGGGAAGCTGGTGGAATATTCTGTCACAGAAAGCAGTTGAGCTCAAAACATTAAATGTTTTCAAGAAAGCGACAGGTATAGATCTTAGGACTAAAGGGATTAAAGGTTATGGAGAAAAAATGGGAACAGGAGACTAAGTTGGATGATCAGTCATGGTCATATTGACTGGCAGAGCTGACTCGAAGGGCTGAATGGCCTCCTCCTGCTCCTAGTTCCTCTGTTTCTATGTTTGAGAGACTGTTCATAAACATGGAAACATGTGGAATTGTAGAGTCATAGAGTCATCGAGTCCTACAGCACAGATACAGGCCCTTTGGCCCAAACCAGACCATGCTGACCAAAATATCCATCCACACAAACCCCATTTGCCCTGCACTTGGCCCATATCCTTCAAATTACATACTATCTATGTATTTGTCCAAATACCTTTTAAATGTTGTTCATGTACCCTCCTCAATCATTCCATACGACTACCACCTTCTGTGTAAAAATGATGCCCCTCAGGTTCCCGTTTATTCTAACCTTCAACTGATGCCCTCTAGGCCTTGATTCCCCAACCCTGGACAAAGACTGAGTGCATTCACCCTATCCATGTTTCTCAAGATCTTATACACTTCTAAAAGATTCCCCTTTAGTCTCCAACATTCTTAAGAAAAATGTCCTAGCTGGCCCAAACTCTCCCAAAAACTCAGATGTTGAAACCTGGCAACATCCTTGTAAATTTATTCTGCACTCTTTCCAGTTTAATAATATCCTTCATATAACAAGGTGACCAAAACTGAACACAATACTCCAAGTGCAGCCTCACCAACGTCATGTACAATTGAAACATAACTTCCCAACTTCTACACCCAGTGCCCTGACTGATGACGGCCAGTGTGCCAAAAGCCTTCTTCACTGCCCTGTCTAACTGTGACTCAACTTTCAGAGAACTGTGCACCTGAACTCTGAGATCCCACTGTTTCACTACAGTCCTGAAGGCCTTACCATTCACCATGAAACTCCTACCTTGATTTAACTTTCCAAAATGCAAGACCTCATACTTATCTACATTAAACTCAATTTATCATTTCTTTTCCCACTTCCACAGCTGATCAAGGTCCTGTTACAATATCTGATAACCTTCCTCATTGTCCACAATACCGGCTATTGTAATGTCTTCTAAATCATTGATATTGATAACAAACAATAATGGGCCCAGCATCAATCCTGAGGCACTCCACTAGACTCAGGCCTCCAGTCTGACAAGTATCCTTCCACTATGTCCCTCTGCTTTCTCCCATTCTCGCCAGTTAGAGAAAAGTATTTATCTTTGGTCAGAAATTAGTTTGGAGGTAGGAGACAGAGAGGAGGGAAATGTGTGTGCTCTCCAATGAGCAAAATCTGGATAGTGGTGTCCCCAGGGAATTGGGCTGGAACCTCAGCATTTCACGATATTTCTAAATGACTTGGATGAAGGAATAGACAGCCATATATCCAAGATTGTTGATCACACTGAGTGAGGCAGTTTGAAGGAGGTTACAGAGATAGGGAGAGTGGAGGACAGGGAGGGACTTGAGAACAAGGATGAGAATTTGAAAATCAAGGTGTTGCTGGACCAGGACCAATGTAGGCACAGGGCGCAGGGGGTTGGAGGAATGGGATTTGATACGAGTTTAGATATGGGGCAGCAGAATTTGGGATGAGCTGAAGGTTACGGAGGGCAGTGGCTGTGATGTGTGCAAGCGCAACATTGGTATGGTCATGTTTGGAGTCCCATGCACATGACAGAGATTTTCAGTTGCTGATCTTTGTGAGATGGAGGATATGGTGCTCAGATCAGCCCCAAAGATGAGGCCAAGTTTGTAAAGAGTCTGGTTGAGCAGCAGGCAGTGCTCAGGGAGAGGGATGGAATTTGTACTGGGAGCTGAAGGGAATGGCTTTGATCTTCCCAATGTGTTTCCCAGTGAGCCTGGCTCCTCAGTCCTGACTGCTCTTAGCTGCTGTGATTGTCACTGATTGGACACTTATTATTAGAGATTCTGACCACAGCAGAAAGCCCCAGTGTAAAAAATAACTGCAAAGACTGTCAGATCGCAAGGTTGAAACTTCACCAAAAGAGGAAGTGAAATAAAGAGCTCGGAGCAGCTGGATGTTTGTTACTGAGACGGGAGAAAACTGTGAACTGTCTGCACTCCCAAGAACCTGACAGCACAGGAGGCTGGTTCTGGGATTTTTCTTTTCAGAAACAGCACAGTGATGGGAAAAAGGACAGTCACTCTCTCACAAACACATACACCTGCACTCGGAGATCAGAAACAGAATCCAGCAGCAGCTCTGTCTCCAAGCTGTAAAACCTGAATGGAATTGTTCCCTCATTCAGTTTTTAACTGGCAGGATAGACCAAGCAGGGGAGGCAACACAGTGGTGTGTACAGTCGGAAGGGAGTTGCCCTGGGAGTCCTCACCATTAACTATGGAACCCATGAAGCCTCATGACAGCAGGTCAAACATGGGGAAGGAAACCTCCTGCTGATTACCACATAGCACCGCCCTCCACTCCACCTCAACTGAGCAGTCAGTCCTCCTCCATGTTGACCAACACTTGGAGGGAGCACTGAGGGTGGGAAGGATGCAGGATATACTCTGAGTAAGGGACTTCAAAGCCCACCATCAAGAGCTGCTCAGAAGCATCACTACTGAGCAAGTGGTCAAGTTCCACCTGATTCAGCTGCTAGACTGGACCTGGGCAAGTGGTGAGGGAACCAACAAGAGGGAAAATCATACTCACTATCACCCTCACCAACCTGCCTGCTGCTGGTGTATCTGTCCATGACAGTATCAGTAAGGGTGACAACTGCACAGTCCGTGTGGAGACAAAATCCCATCTTCACATTGAGATTACCTTGCATTTTGTTGGGCAAGAGATATGGGATGTCAGGAAGAACTTTTTTTAGCAGCAATTGGTAATGACTTGGAAATTAGTGCCCATTCAGGTGAGGCAGGTGAAGACACTCAGTGATGGCAATGGCAGATTGGATGGGCTCTTGATGGAAATAAACCTGCAAGGCCCTGGCTGTCGAGTAGGGGAGGGGGTGGGACTGACTGGATTGCTCCATGAAATGACAGCATTTACACACTTAGTCTCACCTTTACACAAAGACTGGGAGAAACAGACAAACCAGTTCACAGAAATGTTTTCTCAAGCAAAACACTCTTGAACCAACTCAGAGAACACACCAGTCTAGATTTACTAGAATAAAGCAGCAAATCAATGGCAAGGGAACAGCGACCCAAAAGTGTTGGAACTGAACAGTATATTCAATATCACAAACAACGAGAGAGGGAGGGATGAAGGGCAGGAAGGCAGAGAGGATACTCTCGGGGTCTGAAGGCTCTGCTGTCAATGGTGGGATGGAGGAAGCAACAATGGGCAGGAGACCAGAGACAGAAGGTGGAAGGGGGAGGGAGGGAATGTGAGTCTACAGCAGGACACAGAGTGAGGGAGGAGGGAGGCCATGGAGGCAATTGGCTGGCAGTGAGGTCAGATTCTAGAACAACTGTAGTTGTGAGACAGGGAAGGGATCACTCCATATCAGACAAGTTGGGGTTTATGGAATGTGGCTTCAGGAAGCTGGGAGAGGACATTGAAATCATAGAGTCAGGAGGTGGGATGAGCAGGAATTGGGGTTTCTGTGGTCAAGAGAGTGAGGTAATGCAGAGACAAACAATGTTGTGCAGATTGAAATAAGAGACCTACGTAATGGACAGGATGTGGGGTTACAGCTCAGGTACTGGACAGTCCGGTGGGAAGGAGGCCCATGTTTACTGTTTATTGGTCCTATGGGAAGGTGCCCCATGTTTACATCATCATAGAGTCATAGAGGTTTACAGCGTGGCAACAGGCCCTTCTGCTCAACTCATCCATGCCGACCAAGTTTCCAAAACTGAACTAGTCCCATCTGCATGCGTTTGGCCCAATCCTCTCTAAATCCTTCCTATCCATGTTCCTGTAAAAATGTCTTTGAAATCTAGTAATTGTACTCCCCTCTACCATTTCCTCTGGCAGCTCATTGCACATACACACCAACTTCTGTGTGAAAAGATTGTCTCTCAGGCCCCTTCTAATTCTTTCCCATCTCAACTTAAAAGTATTCCTTCTCATACTAGACTCTCCTACCCTGGGGGAAAAAAAAACTTTGGCTATTCACCTTATCTATGGCCCTAATGATTCTATAAACCTGTCTAAGGTCACCCCTCAATCTCCTGCATTCATTGGAAAAATCTCTCGGACTATCCATCCTCGCCTTGTAATTCAAACTCACCAACCTTGGTAACATCCCTGTTAATCTTTCTTTTATCCAAACCAGTGTAATAACTTCCTTCCTATAGCAGGGTAAGCAGGAATGTACACAGTGTCCAAATGTGGCCTTACCAATGCCTTGTACAGCTGTAACATGATGTCCCAGCTCCTGTACTCCCTGCTTTGACCAGTGAAGGTGAGCGTGCCAAATGCCTTCTTCACCACCCTCTCTACCTGTGACACCACTTTCAAGGAACTATGCACTTGTACCCCTCAGTGTCTCTGTTCAACAACACTCCCCATGGCTCTACCATCAGTTGTGTAATTCCTGCCCTAGTTGGTCTTACCAAAATGCAACTCCTTGCATTTATCGAAATTAAGCTCCATCTGGATTTGTTGACCCACTGGCCCAGTTGATGAAGATGACATTGCATTCTTAGATAATCTTCTTACCTGTCCACGATGCCAACAATTTTAATGTCAGCCACAAACTTACTGACATTCCTGCTATTTTCTCATACAAATTGTTCATGTAAATGATGAACAACAGTGGATCCAGGATCGATTCTTGTGGAAGATGGCTGGTCACTGGCCTCCAGTCTCAAGATCAACCCTCTCTCACCAGCCTCTGCCTCCTACCATCAGGCCCATTTTATATCCAATTGGTTAACTCTACCTGGATCCTCTGTGATATAATCTTACTAAGCAGTCTACAATGGGGAACCTTGTCTAAGGCCTTGCTAAAGTCCATGTCGACGATGTGTACTGATCTATCTTAAGCTATCTATTTCTTCAAAAACTCAACTATCCACTTGTCACCATTAGAAGGACAAGTGAATAGGAGGCCCACATTTACTGGTCTTCTTGGAGTATCCAGTCAGAAGGAGGTCCATGTTTACTGGTTTCCTTTGGAGAGTCCATTACGAAGGAGGCCAACATTTATTGGAGGCTCAAGCAGGAACAATGCCCATGTTTACTGGTCTCTATTGGGAGCTCAGTGGGAAGGAGGCCCATGTCTCTCTATGGGGCACTCTCGTGAACTGACGTCCATGTTTACTGGACTCTGTTGGAGAGTCCAGTGCAGTGTGGACACCATGGTGGGTGTGGGGTTCAGTTCCTTTCTGTTGTAACTGTGTGATGGTCCAACCCTCATCCAAACACCACACACTGACTCAGAGACTGATCGTAGAAGGGGAAGGAGAGGGGAAGGGATTGGAACATGTTGTGAATGGACAGGATGGGTTAGTGGGTCAGAGCCTGTGCTGTCCCTCCAGCTCACACTGATGGCCTGAGGATCTCCTCTCTCTGCTGGGCCTTCATGGAATGAGGTTTGTGTCCAAACCAGTCCCCAGTGAGAATAGGCCAACAGCACAGAACTGCCCTTCATTTAACAAGAATCTGTCCATCTTCCTGAGAGATACCAAAACCTGGTCAATGTGGAAATGGGCCTTTACTCCAGGAGAAGACATGCTTCTGGGGTCAAGGGTTAACATCCATTAGTGGGGCAGAGCAGAGAGAGATATATCCTGAATTCAACTGTCACCACCTGGGACACTGTGAGAAAGAGAGAGAAGTGAGACAGAGAGAGAGAAATAGAGGCCGAGTGGGCTGCGGAGAATGAGGGAGAAATAGAGAGGGGTAGATAACATTTGGAGGCTTTCAATTGAAGTGAGAGATGGAGCGAGTGACGAAGACAGTGAGAGATGGAGAAAGATTATGAGACGGAGTGAGGAAGCGTGAGTGAGTTGGAGGGAGTGGCTATGAGACAGAGTGAGAGAGAGGGAATATGAGAGAGATTAACAGTGGGAGAGAGAGATAGATGTAGAGAGATCAAAGTAGCAGATGTGAGACAGAAAGGGGAAAAAGAGAAGAGAGAGAGAAAGGTCCTGATCACCACATTCTGGGAAGGATGTGATTGTACTTGAGAGGGGGCAGAGGAGATTTTCCAGGATGCTGCCTGGGATGAAGGGTCAGCTATGAGGAAAGATTGGAAAGGTTGGGGCTGTTTTCCTTGGAGCATTGAAGGTTGAGAGGGACCTGATAGAGAGGTATAAGATAAGGCAGTGATATGTTGCATAGGAAGGCACTTTATACAAGAGTAAAGGACTCAATAACCAGGGACAGAGATTGAAGGTAACACAGACATGGACACATTGAAACTTGGAGCAGGAGCAGGCCATTCGGCCCTTTGAATCTTATGTGTCATTCAGTATGATCATGGCTGATCCTCTCTCTCAATGCTGTGCTGCTGCTTTCTCCTATTTCCTTCATGCTGTTAAAACACAAAACAACTTTTTTTTTCTTGAATAAATTCAGTTCCTTGTCCTCCACAGCCTTCAGTGGTAGAGAATTCATCAGGTTGACCATTCTCTGAGTGAAGAAATGTTTCCTCATCTCAGTCCTAAATGGTCTACCCTGTATCCCCCTGAGCCTGTGTCCCCTGGTTCCAGATTCTCCAACCAGGGAAACCTCCTCCCTGCCCAGCCCTGTTACAATTTTATGTGTTTCAATCAGATCCCCTATCATCCTTCTAAACGCGAGTGAATCCAGGCCCAGTTGAGTTGCAGAGTGAGAGGAGAATTGAGGAGAAATGTTTTCACCCAGAGGGGTGGTGGGAGTCTGGAACTCACTGCCTAAAAGGCTGGTTGAGTCACAAATTCTCGTGACATTGGAGCAGTGTTTAGATATTCCCTTGTGTTGCTATAGCCCCCAGGGTAATGGGCCATGAGCTGGAGGATGGGATTAGTGTCATCACATCTTTGTTTACCAGCACAGATACAATAGGACAAATGGCCTCATTCAGTGCTGTTCACATCAATCACTCTCTGAGACAAAGAGAGAGAGAGAAGTGGAAGTGTGAGGGGCTGACGTGGCTCTCTCTACCTGATGCCATTTACATACTGAGGAACACCCAGTCAGACTCTCACAGGCTGCAGCTTTATAAAGCAGAGCCCAGTGAAGGGAGAGTTTATCAGGAACCAGGCACAGGGACAGGAGCACACACCATGATTTCACACATCCAGCTGATCTGGCCCCTGGCATTCTGTGTCGCAGGTACAAATCTCTCTCCTTCCGCCTTGAATCTTTAGTTGCTCTCCATTTCACTCCAATTCCACTGACTTGTGATTGAAGGGAAAATGCTGAAACCAGAGGAATGCTCAGTGTCTCCAACAATCTCTCATTTGACCGGCTCTTTCTGTGACAGTTCTGACTTCACTGTGTTTCTCTCTGATCCCTCAGGTATCAGTGGGGACATCATCATGACTCAGTCTCCCCCGGTGCTGTCAGTGGGACTGGGCCAGACCGCAACACTCACCTGTACGGCCAGTCAATCTGTTAGCAATGAGCTTTCCTGGTACCAGCAGCGAGAAGGTCAGAAACCCTCTCTCCTGATCTATGCTGCAACAAATCGATTCACAGGAGTCTCCGATCGATTCACCGGCAGTGGATCAGGGACCAGTTTCACCCTGAAAATCAGCAACGTTCAGAATGAGGATGTCGCTGACTATTACTGTATGCAGGATTACAGCTACCCTCGACACAGTGACACAGAGCCATACAAAAACCTCAAAGCACACAGAATCACCTCCTGTACTGACACATCCACGGTTATATAAAATGCATAATAATGGACACACAGTCCCACCGCCTGAACTGTCATATCCCACAGTTAGATCTAAATGAAACTGATCAAATTACCCCATGCTGGGATTGTCACTGCCCACGACACACTCCAGTCCCTGTGGTGTCTCAACGCTCACTGAAGGCCTCAAGTTTCCCCCTTCCACTGCATGGCCACATGTGAAGAACAGCTGCAAGATTTAACAACAAAAAATGAAGTTCACAACCCAGAGGCAGAGACAGAAAGACACATGAATGAGGGAGAGACTGATAGGGGCAAAAAGAGGGTGAGAGTGACCGACAGACTGGGAAATAGGGAGAGGGTGAGAGTGACAGAGGGAAGCAGAGAGCTGAGGTTTTTGTACAGCCTCTACACTGGGAGCTCTCACTGTGGCTTACGTTCGGTAAAGGAACCAAGCTCAGACTGAGTAAGTAAACCTCAATCCTCCGTTATTAACCCTTTCAATACTGAAACTTTCTAAATCACAAATGCTGAATTGATGCAGGTGTTAGTGGGGAGCTGCAGTGAATGAAATGGTTGAATGAGGAGCACTGTGTCTAACAGGGTGTCCAGCTGTATTTCTGTCGTCCTATTGCCCTGCTTAAGCAGCAAGATATAAGTCAGTAAGTTTTACTCACCGTGTGGAGGAGCTCTGTCCATTTGCAGCCTGTGGTCCCATTCCTGCAGCATGGAGTGAAATCAGTGAGTAGCCTCCTGCCAGTCTCAGTGTGACGGACACGGGGCAGAGTTTGATGTGAGCTCTGGCTCCCTGTCCCAGTCTCTGATCTCACTGACCTCAGCAGCAGCAGCAGCAGCAGCAGCAGCAGCAGCACAGTGAGACACCGAGCTCCCACCTCCCCCAGCTTTAACTCTGCTCAATCACACAATCACAGAATCGTTTCAGTGCACAAGGAGGCCATTCAACTCATCCTGTCTGGACCGGCTCTCTGAATGAGCAATTCACTGAGTGTCATTCTGCTGCCTTCTCCCTGTCACCCTGCACATTGTTCCTTTTTGAATAACAGTCTCATTCCCTTCGGAATGTTTTAATTGAAGCTGCCTCCACCACACTCTCAGGCAGTGCATTCCACACCTTAACCACCCACTGGCTGAAAATGTTTTTCCCCCATCTCACTTTCGCCTCTTTTACCAATTATTTTCAATCCATGGCCTCTCCCTCTCAATTCTTTCTCAGGTGGGAACATTTTCTCCTGGTTTACTCTGTTCAGACCCCTCCTGATTTTGAATTTCTCGATCAAATCTCTCTCTCTGCCTTCTCTTCTCTGAGGAAAACAGTCCCAATGTCTTCAGTCTATCTTCATAACTCACGTTCCTCATCCTCGATGGGTCAGATAGCCCACTCCTGCTCCTATTTCTAATGTTCTTATTATCTTATCTTCCTATGTGAGAGACACACATCAGATTTCCACTTAACACTCTGTGGCTGTACCTTCCCAGTCTTATTCCCAACACTCCGTGCAGTCCCATCCTTACACAGTTACCCTGATTTAGAATTTATTACTCTCTCTCCCTCACTCTGAAACTGGGTAAGAAGTTCTATTCCTTATTCTGGTGCTATCTATCTCTCCCAGGATTCTGTGCACCTCTGTGTTCCTCTCTGGTATTCCCTCCTGGATCCCACAGGCCAAGATAGTTTAAACCCTCTCCAACAGCACGAGTAAATCACCCCAAAGGAACTCAGTCCCAGGTCTGTTCAGGAGCAACCCGTCTGGTCTGTACATGTCCATCTCCCCCCAAAGCCAGTCCCAATGTTAAAATAATCGAAATACCTTCCTCCTGGACTGTCTTTTCAGTTCCACAGTCACCTGTGCTATCCTCCTCTTTCTATTCTCAGTTGTGTGGGGCACTGGGGGTAATCTTGGAAATTCCTACTTTTGAGCTCCTGCTGCTAATTCCCTCTGGAACTCCCTAAATTCTGACTGGAGGACCACATCCCTTTTCTCCCGCTGTCACTGGGACCGATGTGGACCATGACTGCTGCCTGTTCCCCCTCTCCCCTCAGGGTGCTCTGCAGCAGCTCAGTGACATCCTTCACCTTGGCACCAGGGAGATAACACACCATCCTGGATTCCCATCTGCAGCTGCAGAAACACCTATCGATGCCCTCACTCTCGAATCTCCTCTCACTCTCACTCTTCCAGTCTTCCTTGTGCCCCCCTATACAGCTGAGCCCCCCATGGTGCCATGGACTTGGCTCTGGCTGCACGCCCCAGATGAACCATCATTCTGATCAGGATTCTGAACTGAATCCTGGTTGGAGAGTGAGATACACTCATGGGATTCCTGTACTAGCTGCCTGGTCCTTTTGGACTGTCTGCTGCTCCCCCATTCCCTCTCTCCCTGCATACTCTGAAGCTGCAGAGTGATCACATCTAGAAACGTGCTCTCTACGGAGCTCTCAGCCTCACGGACGCTCCTCACTGACACCAGCTGCTGCTCAAGCTCCGAAACCCGGAGTTCCAACTGCTGTCACTGACCACACTTCCTGTGCTCATGGTATTCCAGGAAGCAGGACAAGCAGTTTCCTCATGCAACCTGATGCAACTCTCACCACTCCCTGATTATCTTTTGTCAAAGTTCTTTTGAGAAACAGCAACAGCAGGGCTCACAAACCAGTACTTTCAATGTCCATAGAATCACAGAATTCCTACAGTATGGAAACAGGCCATTTGGTCCATCAAGTCCACGCTGACCCTCCGAACAATAACCCACCCAGACCCATTCCCCTACCTTTTTAACCTACATTTACTCCTGACTAATGTACCTAACCTGCACTATGGGCAATTTAGCATGGCCAATTCACCGAACCTGCACAGCTTTGGACTGTGGGAGGAAACCAGAGCACCTGGAGGAAACCCACGCAGACACAGGGAGAACATGCAAACTCCACACAGACAGACGCCCGAGGCTAGAATCAAACCTGGGTCCATAGCGCTGTGAGGTAGCAGGGCTAACCACTAAGTGACCGTACTTCCAGTTTTCCAGGGTTTCAAGGAACCTCGACATAAACCCAAAATACTTAAGATATAGGAGCAGAATTGGGCCAGTCAGAAGAGAGTCTGCTCTGCCATTTGACCTTGTGTGATGTGTTTCTCAACCCCATTCTCCTTTTAACATTTGATCTCCTTACTGACCAAGAACCTATCTGTCTCTGTTTTAAATATTCTCAACATCTTGGCATCCATAGACCTCTGTGACAATGAGTTCCACAGATTCACCACCCTGTGGCTGAAGAAATGCCTCCTTATCTCAGTTCTGACGGATCATTCTTCACTCTGAGGCTTTGCCTTCGGGCCCGAGATTCTTCTATTCGTGGAAACACCTTCTCCATGTTCTCCAGGCCTCTCAATATTCTGTAGTTTCAATAAGATTCCCCCATCATCTTTCTAAACTCAATTGCATACAGATCCAGAATCCTCAACCGCTCTTTATATGACACCCCCTTCATTCCCAGGATCATTCTTATTCTTTCTCACTTTTTCCTCTGGACCCTCTCCAATGACAGCACATCCTTCCTTAATAAGGAGACCAAAATTCCAAATGTGGTCTGATTACAGACTTATACAAACTCAGCAGTACACCTCTGACGTTAAAGTTAATGCTAACACTGTAACTGCCTTTCAAACAGCCAATGGTGAACCTGCACGTTAACCTTCAGAGAAACCTGAGCAAGGACTCCCAATTCTCTTCGTGCTTCAGATTTCTGAAATCTTTCCTCACTCAGAAAACAGTCTGTGTCTCTATTCTTCCCACCAAAGTATCTAGCCTCACAAGTCCCCGCATTGTACTCCACCTGCCACTTCTTTGCACATTCTCTCAGCCTGACCAAGTCCTTCTGCAATCTCCCCCACTTCCTCAACTCCACTTGTCCTTTCACCAATTTTTGTGTCATCTATAAACATATGAACAATATCTTCAGTTCCTTATCCAGATTGTTAATGGATAATATGAATAGTTGTGGTCCCAACACAGATCCCTGCAGATCGCCACAAAGCACCACCAGCCATCCAGAAAAAAATCCCTTTGTCCCTACTCTCGCCTTTGTGCCGGCCAGCCAATCCTCTACACTTCGCAGTGCCTTGCTCCTGACAGCATGGGCTCTGATTTGACTTAGCAGTCTCCTTTATTGTACCCTGTCAAAGGCCTGGTGGAAATCCAAATGGATCACATCCACTGGCTCTCCTTTGTCTAACTCACTTGTTACCTCCTCAAAGATTTCTAACAGATTTATCAGGCATGCCTCCCTTTGATGAAGCTGTGCTGACTCAGCCCAATTTTACCAGGCTGCAATTTTACCAGACTTAAGGGTGAGATTCCAAATACCTGCAATCTCACCCTTAGGTAGACCTCTAAAATCTTACCAATGACCGAGGTCAGGCTAACCAGCTTATAATGTCCCATCTCTGCCTCCCTCCTTTCTTAAACAGGGATGTTACATTCACTATTTTCCAGTCTTCTGGGACCACTCCTGACTCCAGTGATTTCTGAAAGATCACAGCCAATGGCCCTACAATTACCTTAGCTATCTCCATCAGAACTCTGGAGTGTAGTCCATCGGGTCTGAATGATTTATCCACCTTCAGACCTTTCAGCTGCCTCAACCCCTCCACCTTAGTGATGCCCTTTCCACTCACTTCTGCTCCCAACTCTCTTGAAGGTCAGGTGTACTGGCTGATATTCAAGCATCATGGTTAGCCACAGGTGAGGTGCCAGAAGACTGGAGGATAGCGAAGACTGTGCCATTGTTCAAAAAGGGCTGAAAAACAAAAGCCTGGGAATTATAAGCTTAACATTTGTGGTGGGTAGGTTGTTTGATAAGATAAGATACACATGCATTTGGAAAGAGTGGATTTGATTAGGAGTTGTCAGCATGACTTTGTGAGTGGGGGAATATGCCTCACAAATCTGTTAAGTTACTTTGATGAATTGACCAGGAAGGTTATGAGGGCAGGATGGTAGACGTGGTCTATATGGGTTTCAGTGAGGCCTTTGATAAGGTTCCACATGGCAGGCTGTTATGGAAGGTTAGATTGCATGGAATCCAAGGTGACCTGGCAAATTGAATACACGATTGGCTTGATGGTAGAAAGCACAGGGTAATAGGGGAAGTATCCTTATTGTACTGGAGGCCTGTGACTAGTGGAGTGCCTCAGTGGTCAGTGCTGAGCCCATTGCTGTTTGTTATCTATAACAATGTTTTGGATGAGAATGTACAAGGCATGGTTAGTGAGTTTGCTGATGACACTCAAATAATTTATGGGCGGCACGGTGGCACAGTGGTTAGCACTGCTGCCTCACAGCGCCTGTAGACCCGGTTCAATTCCCGACTCAGGCGACTGACTGTGTGGAGTTTGCACGTTCTCCCCGTGTCTGCGTGGGTTTCCACCGGGTGCTCCGGTTTCCTCCCACAATCCAAAGATGTGCGGGGTCAGGTGAATTGGCCAAGCTAAATTGCCCGTAGTGTTAGGTAAGGGGTAAATGTAGGGGTATGGGTGGGTTGCGCTTCGGCGGGTCGGTGTGGACTTGTTGGGCCGAAGGGCCTGTTTCCACACTGTAAGTCTAATCTAAGCAGCATCGTGGACAGTGCGGACAGTTATCAGAAATTGCAGCAGGACCTTGCTCAGCTGGGGAAGTGGGCCGAGAAATGACAAATAGAGTTTAATACAGATAAATGTGAGGTCTTGTATTTTGGAAATTTAAAGCAAGGTAGGAGTTTCATGGTGAATGATAGGACCTTAAGGAATATAGTGGAACAGAGGGTCCTTAGAATTCAGATAAGCAGTTCTCTGAAAATGGAGTCACAGTAAATAGAGCAGAGAAGAGAGCTTCATCAGTCAGGGCATTGACTACAGATGTTGGGAAGTTATGTTGCAGTTATACAGGACACTGGTGAAGCCACACTTGGAATATTGTGTTCAGTTTTGGTCACCTTGTTCCAGGAAGGATGTTATTAAACTGGAAAGAGTGCAGAAGAAATTTGCCAGGATTCAATCGTTTGGGTTAAAGGGAGAGTACTTTTTTCTTTAGAGTGTAGGAGACTGAGGGAGGACCTCATAAGATTATGAGAGGCATGGATAGGGTGAATTCACTCGTTCTTTTCCCCAAGGTTTGTGAATATGAGCTAGAGCGCATCAGTTTAAGGTTAGAGGGGAAAGAAAAAAAGGGAACCTGAGGGGCAACCTTTTTACACATAGGATTGTTCGCATATGGAATGAGCTGCCAGTGGAAGTGGTTGAGGTGGGTACATTAATAACATTTAAAAGGCATTTGGACAAATACAGCAAAGGAAAGGATTCAGAAGGATATGGGCCAAGTGTAGGATTAGCGTAAATGGACCAGTTTGGTCCAAATGGCCTGTCTCCATGCTGTAGGACTCTGTGACATTGTTATGGACCAGGCCAGACCCTTCAAAACATTTTAAGAATGCAGCCCAGACCTTACCTTTTCGAATTGTGTTCAGCAAATGTAACCTGGATATTCCAGGAATGATACAACTGGCCAAACCACTCAGCTTGAAGGAAAAGAGTATTTATTTACAATCAAAAGAAAACAGAATTTAGAATAACTTAACTATTTGAAAACCCAACTATTTGAAAAAATGTAACTTGACAAAGAGTTGTTCCAATTTGCTGTAATAGCCTTGGCAAAAAGGTAAATATAAACACAGGGGTTCTTACAGGAGAGGAATTTCAGAAAGTGAGTCCACTGGAAAATGTTGAATTGGGGAACCTTTCTCACCAGCAGCTTTCTTTATCCAGGAGCTTCCAACCGACTGTTTGTCAAAAACAGCAAACTGGAAGAACTGGCCATTCTCCTTTTATTGGACAAGTGTTTAATATAAAACCTAAAAGCCTTTTCCCTGACTGTTGCCTTAGGCAGTATCTGTTAGCCATGAGCAAAGTCCCTAACCCAGACAAATTGGAACCTCTGCCTTTACAACCCCTCTTGAAAAAAAATCCAAGGACAACTCAAACTTGTGAAATGAGCAGCATTGCCACACTACTGTGAAAGCTGATTTAAGGCACCGATGCAGTTTTTCCACCATTTCTTTGTTCCCCATTACTACTTCTGCCTTTTCCAGTGGTACAATTTCTATTATTGACTCCCTCTTGCCTTTCATATATCTAAAGAAAACCTCTTGCAATATTCTTTTATGTTACTAACTCGCTGACCATTATATTTTATTTACACACCCACCCTTACTTTTTTTTAGTTACTCTCTGCTGTTTATTAAAGGCTTCCCAATCCTCCGGCTTCCCAATAATCTTCACCACATTGCCTGTTTTTTCTTTTGCTTTTATGCTGACCCTGACTTCCCTCATCAGCCATGGTTGCCTTGGCCTCCACTCAGTACCTTTCTTCTTCCTTGGGTTAACTTCCTGCTCTGCCTCCCAAATTACCCCCAGAAACTCCTGCCATTGCTGCTCCATTCTCTCTTATGCTCAGCTTCCTTTCTTACCAACTCTGGCCAGCTCCTCCCTCATGTCTTTGTAGTTACCTTAAGTTAATTGCATTACCGGTACAACTGACTCCAGATTCCCTGTCACAAACTGCAGGGTGAATTCTGTCATATTACGGTCAATACCCCCAAGGGATTCCTTCACCCTAAGTTCCCTAATCAGGTCTGCTTCAGTACACATCACCCAATCCAGAATTGCCTGTTCCATAGTGATCTCTACCACAAGCTGCTCTAAAAACCATGTTGTAAACATTCCATTAATTCCTACCCATGAGATCCCCAAACAATTTAATTTTCCAGTCTCCCTGCATATTGAAGTCCCTCATGACTATTGTAGCAGGGCCTTCTCTATCTCCTGATTTATTTTCTTCCTCATATCCTGACTGCTGCTGGGGGGTCCTGTGCTAAGTTCTCATCATGCTCTTTCTCCCTTGCAACTCCTCAACTCTACCCACACAGATTAAATGCATTCCAACTCTAAATCCCTTCTTGTGATTGATCTCATTTCATTTCTTACCAAGAAGGTAACCCCACCCCCATCTGCCCATCAGCATGTCCTGTCAATCGGATGTGCATCCTTGAGTATTTCATTCCCAGCCCTCAACCCCTTACAGCCAGGTCTCTGTGATACTCAAAACATCGTACCTGCCAATTCCAATCTGTGTTACAAGCTCATTTACCTCATTTCGGATACGCCCTGCATTCAGGTACAACACCCTCAGTCCTGCACTGACTGTCCTCCTTTTCATAGTTGTCCCCTTATGCACTGTGCCTAAAATTAATTTTCTGACCCTTTCCATAATCTATGTCCTATTAATTGTTTTGGGAACTTTACTAACCTCTCCTGAACCCTGCGTCACTTTAATGATTTTAAAGTCCTTGGGAACCTCAATTTGTGGCATCACCCTGTCTACCTTATTCCGAATGCGCTATCATAAAAAGATTTTAGGTTATTTCTACTGTCTGTATTGCCTTGTTACAATATGACATTCACAAATTCTGATCCTTCCTTTTATTTTCTGGTAACAATCAAACCCATCACTAACCACGACTCCCACCTTCGCCTGTGCCTTTCATTTTCTCACGTTTTGTGCAACTGAACCCATTTGCTTTCTCTTTGGGTTGACTTCAGGTCAATATTTATCCCTGAAATATCACTGAACATGCTTCATAATCTCATTTATTTTTGTGCGATATTGCTGTGTGCAAATTGTGTTTTCTGCATTACAACACTAACCAGTGTCCAGACAAGTCCCTGACTCTCTGTAAATGCTTTGGGAGAGCCTGACATACAAGTCTCTCTTTTGATGCACTGGGAACCTTTCAGATATCAGAGATGCCATTCCGTGGCTCTCCTAGACAGACAGCAGGACGGTGTCTCCTGGTGTCCTGGTCAATATTGATTCCCTAATTAGCATCACTAAAAATCTGATCCTCGCCTCATTGTCACCCAGCTCTCTGGGATCTTGCTGAGCACAGTCTGATGGAAAGAGCCACTGCAACATCCTTAGGTGGAGGCAGGTGCAACATAAATGCAAGTCTTTCTTTGAGGTTGGAGTCTCCAGAACATGACCCTTGCCCGTTGGATGCACGCTTCCATCTTCCAGGGAACATGGGATCATTAAGAGCAGTGTCACTGTCTGATCCCAGGACACTGAGACTCTTTGCACCCTCACATTTGACCTTACCCCAGTGCTGAGCTGGAAGACTTGAAACAAAATCTGGAACCTTCTACATGGACACCCAACGTGACTCCTTCCTGAAGTGTGCTGATCCAACTCTGCTCCAATGTTGTTGGATAAAGTTCTCCCGAGCTGTGAGTGATCGGAGGTTTGTTAAAGAGGTGTCGAACTCCACCCCACATACCAGCTCTTGCTCCATAGCTCTGGAGGCTTTGGTGTTTCAAGTGAATATCCAGGTGTTTTTTTCAATGTGATGAGGGTTTCTGCCGCTCTCACCCTTTCAGCTAGTGAGGTCCTGACCCCACCAGCCACTGGGTGAAACAATTACTCCTCAACTCCCCTCGAACCCTGCCCCCAATTCATTTCCATCTCTCTCCATGGTTATTGCCCTCTGTGCTGATGGAAATCAGTTCTTCCTACCCACTCTATCCAGACCCCTCATCATTTTACACACCATCGATCAACTCTCCCCTCAGCCTCCTGTGTTCCAAAGAAACCAGTCCCAGCCAAACCAATCATTCCTCAAAGCTAATACTCCTCATTCCTGACAAAATCCTCCACTGTCCCCATCTCTCGGGGGATCACATCCTTCCTGCAATATGGTGACCAGAACTGCACACAGTTCTCTCATTGTGCTCTAACGGGGCTTCATTTGAGGTCAGAAGTCACACGACACCAAGTTATAGTCCAACAGACTAATTTCAAATCACAAGCTTTCAGAGCTCTGTTCCTTCAGCACTGAAGTCACTTCACCTGAAGATGGAGCAGCGTCTCACAAGCTCGTGATTTTAAATAAACCTGTTGGACTGGAACCTGGTGTCATGTGACTCCTGAACATGTCCACCCCAGTTGGACACCAGAGCCTCCACATCATATCGATAGTTTCACATCTTTGCCGAGACTCTCTCTTTGGGAGTGTCACTCTTACTCTTTTGGGAAAAGATTCTGAATGATCTCTGTGCCTGTCTCATCCTTGGAGACCTCCCACTGCCCTGTCACTGATCTCCCATCAAGGCGATGGTTCCAGTGCTCTTTTATCAAATTACCACACAGTTTGGTAAAATGGATTGTTCCCAAATCAAAACTTTTACACTTGCTCCACGGTTCTCCATTTCCATCCCTATTCTCAATCTCACTGAGTTCCGATCACTGTCACTAAAATGCTCCCACATTGATAGCCCTTCCAGCTGCCCACATTCATTCCTCAAATGGTGGTCACGGACTGTCCCTTATCTTTCTGCTGCGTCACCATCACCTTCTCAGAGACAGTTAGGGATGGGCAGCGACTGGCTCTGCCAGTGCCATACACGTCCTAAAAAGCAATGTTTAAAATGCCAGTGCTTTGTCAGGTCTGCTAGGTACTGGGTACAAATGTTCAAACGTTTTAGCAGTTAATGTTCAGAGAGTCTATGTACCTTCAAAAGGCAGGGATTAAAATTGTTTCTCTTGTCTTTCAGTCCGTGACAACTCTCAGCCCAAGCTGACCCTGCTGCCCCCCTCCCCGGAGCAGGTCAATGCCAAGGGCACTGCCACCCTGGTATGCCTTGCCAATCACTTCTATCCGATGAGCTGGAGGTGCAGTGGAAGAAGGACGGTGCAGTCATTTCGGACGGGGTTCAGACCAGCAACTACCTGCGAGCTTCGGACAGCACCTACAGTGTCAGCAGCCTGCTGACCCTCTCTGGGTCTGACTGGGAGTCCAACGCTCACTTCTCCTGTGCCCTCACCCATGTGACACTCCCCTCTCCCCTCAGCAAGAGCATCAGGAGATCAGAATGTGTGTAGAGTGTTTGAGACAGTCCACAGAGGAGACACAACTTTAAATAGAACAGTGCTGAGCTGGCAGGTCAAAGGTCATTTTCAGCACTGAATTTCAACTCTCTTCCTTCTCAGGACTGGCTTGGAGATACTTCTGAGCTTCAGGGGTTAAGGCTGGTTGTTGGGATAGTGTAGAGAAAACTTTACTCTTTATCTAGTCCCATGCATTCCCTGACCTGGATGTGTTTGATGGGGACAGTGCTAAAGACTGTCAGCTGTGCAAAAACAATGTGAACCTCAAAAGTCTCTGTTTCAGTAAAACAGACCTCCTTTCTGCTCAGCCGCCAGTTCCAATTTAAGGTTTTGTCACTGTTTAAAGGGACAGGATTCTCATGTTATTGAGAAATTCTCCACAAGTGTTTTCCTCAAGCTCCATTGTGGCTGTGAATTTGAGCAGCTTCCTCTGTCTGGGCTGTTAATTGCTGACTGTTTTCTGTCAATGTCAATCTGGAAAAGGGAATAAAGATGAAGAAGATTCAGTCTCTGTCTCTGTGTGTGCTTTGGGAATGGCCCGAGCTGAAGCCTCAGGGATAGGTGTATGAAGTGAAAAGCTCCACCCCACCCCCAGGTATGGAGCAGGAAGGGGAGAATAGAGGGGGCAATGGGGAACACAATAATCTGATGGGAATTCCCCTGAACACCAACACATCCTTTCAGCACAGCAAGATCCCGAGCCAAGCAGTTCAGTTCGCATTTTATTGATCAATTTGACCAGCAGGATCTTACTACCCAGAATAACAATCCCACAGGGTTTGCAAAGTTAATATTCCATACAGCATTTGATTTGTATTTGGAGAGAATGTGCAAAATCCACATAGATATTTTCCTGAGGCAGGGATCGAACCCAGGTCCCTGGCACTATGAAGAAGCAGTGCTAACCACTGAGCCACCTTGTCACCCACTATACTAACTTGATCCATCCCTGGTACAAAATATTCTGATGGCAATTCCCCCTCCACACCAACCCATCCATCAGGGACAGCAAGATCCTGAGCCAAGCAATTCAGATCAGGGTCACTGGGGTCACTCTATTGATCAATATGATCAGCAGAATCTTGGAACTCAAAATAACAATTCCACAGGGTTTGGGTAATAAATATTCCATAAATTAGACCTGGGTTTTCTTTACTTTTCAAATGAGATGGAATTGCCCCGTGTGTCCCTGGGGTCAGATTGAGAATGTTCAGTCTGGGAGTCATGGCTGGGGGGGGTATAGTCAATGATAAACTGGTTCCACTTTCTGCTGTCATATTCTGTAGCCCCTGGACCATCTCAGTGACAACCATCCAGGGCTCAGGGTGGATTCCAGAGCAGCTCATTGTCCTGACTGTTGTGTTCCTCAGTCCACACGTGGCTCCAGCAATCTCACTCCATGGTTCTTGTATCAGTGGGAACCATGGGGCTGAAATCTTATCCAAACAGAATCTCACACAGCAAGGAGGCTGCTGGTGGATCAGAAACGCCTTGGATTCAGTCCCAGATTCCACTGTGGCTCTTTCATCAAACACAGCATTAGCACACTGACACCACATTCAGAGGGCAATCCTGAGATGGGGCAAGTTTGGTTCTTGATTCCAATGTGAGGAAATGGGGGCTGGGTGTGAAATGTCTAGTCTGAAACTGGTGGGGGTACTTTATAATGAAGAATAGAAACTGATGTCGGAATAAAGTCAGGTGTTGATGGGAGTGAGGAATATCTCAGTGATCTGTCTCCAGAATCCACAGCCTACACACATCCTTCTGTCAGACACTGAAGTCTGAGAAAGTAGCTCATCGACATCCAATATTTTTCCAACCTTCCCAGAAAAGGTGAAATATTCTCTGTCTGAGTGATTCCCTGGGCAGGGCATTTTAAAAAGGGCTGTGGGAAAGGAACCGTTGGCTCTCAATGACAAAGTCAATGGAAGGATGTGGAGCTGACACTGTGAAACGTAAGGGCGCAGAGGATGACAGCAGAAGCAATTCAATGTTGTCACTCTCTCCTTTGGTAATAATTAGTTTTCCCTCATAATGTGCTCTCTTGTATTCGATCCACCTGTCTTTATTGCTTTGCTTCTTTTGACTTGAGTCTGTGGGTAGTTCCATCAAAACCCAATCTCCTCACACTCATCCTGGCCCCTGAAGAGATTGGTTAGAGAAGACTGAATTACAGCAAGTGACACAGATATTTCTTATCTTACCACATTGAATCAAACTATTGAGCCCATTAATCTTCAAAACAGATTCCAGCATTAAAGTCACATTTGTTGGTTATAAAAGTAACATATTTCTCAGGCTGAAAGAAGGAAGCTTCAGACTGAGAAATGATCTAACTTAACCCAGATCCTGAGCATTGGCAAGTGGAACTAGATTGCGTTGGGATATCTGGTCAGCGTGGACAAGTTGAACCAAAGGTTCTGTCTCTGTGCTGTCTCTATGACTTTAATAGCACGACAGAACAAAGTGATATCAATTAGCACCAGTATAAATACAGGGCAGCCTATATCCTGCAGCTGGCACAGAGGGGGATGCTGGGAGGTTTGGTCAATGTGGGAGTTCGGTGAACTGTGGGAAGGAGGTCTACCTTTGCTTTTCCAAACTGGTTTGGAACTGTCACTTCAGCTGATGGGAGCCTGCACATGCACTTGGTTTGAAAATAGCAAAATAATAAACAAGGGGACAGGAGTCTGTTGACCAGATCAGCTGGGAAGAGCTTTGTGTAAGGAACCATATCAATAGTATGCTTAGGAAACCTCAAATAGGGAAATCCTAGAAATGAAAAGTACTGAAACATTGATCCAGAGACTGAGGACAATTACTAGTTCCATGAAAGAATTGATTTCTTTCATTTGTAAGTGGAATCAGCATTTGTTCATTAAACTGAAATGATTCAGGGTAAATACATCTGTAGTGACTGTACAAATCTACAGCAACTCCCACTCAGGGGGTTTGGATTGGAAGCTGAGTTGTAAGAATCCTGATACATCAGGGAGGGTCAGTGCTACCTGGAGACTTTGTTCCAGATGGAAGGTGTAAGCCTCAGGACTGGGCAGTCCAATTCCATGTTAGTAAGGGGCAGGAGGGTATGACCCAAGAGGGGGTCAGATAAGGGTTTGGAGAATACAGTGGGACAGGAAAAACCCCCACTCTTCGAAACTCCAGTGAGATCAAGGCCAGCCTTTCCGATCCTTCCTCACCACACAGCCCCCTCATACCAGGGATCAGTCGGATAAAACTCCTCTGAAACACTTCCAATGGATTATATTCTTTCTGCAATTAGGAGACCAAAAGTTCATACAAACCTTGAGATGTCCAGGAAGAACTGAAACATCACATTCTCACTTTCAGATCCCTAATCAAACCTGCTCTTACTGTTCACCAGCCTTGTTACTGTCCATCTCTCATTGTCATGGACACAGTGGCGCTGAGCTGCTTTCTCGAACTGTTACAGTCTGTGTGCTGTAGGTAGACCCACAATGTGCGGAGGAAGGGAATTCCATGAGCCTGACCCAATAACAATGTAGGAACAGCGATATATTTCAATGAGAGGAACTTGCAAAGAGTGGTGTTCCTGTGTATCTGCTACCATGTCCTTCTTGATGGACGTGGTCATGGGTTTGGAAGGTGCTCTCTCAGGATCTTTGCTGAACCTCTGCAATGTATCTTGTAGATAGTGCTCACAGCTGTTACTGAGGGTCAGTGTGGAGGCAATGGATATATGTCGATGTGGTGCCAATCAAGCTGGCTGAAATTTGACAAACAAGATTTAAATAAAATAAAATAACATAAAACAGGTTAAAATGAAATAAAATCATCAAAAACTGTGGCTTCTTTTTGATAAAACATCACTGAATCCAAAACATTATTACCTCCTCTCTCTAATGTGGCTGCACCTGTTCCCTTTCTCCAGCATCTTGTTTTATTTGAGATTTGCTGTATTTTACTCTTGTATCTGTTTTAATGCCATTGGTTATAAGAGAAGCATTGGTCAGCACACTGGGGAGATTTTCCCTGAGATGGTCACAAAGCCCTTATATTCACATCGACCTGAGAGGGCAGTGGTTTAACCGATCATCCAGCAGATGGCGTCTTTGCCTTTGCCAGCCGCAGGATAGTGCTCCAGTGTTTGGAGTGGGGCTTGAAACCTGCAGGTTCAGGTGACGGTGTTACCACTGAGGCTGTCTATTCTTTCCTGGGATGTGGGTGTCACTGACAAGACCAGCATTTGTTCCCCATCCCTAACTGCCCTGAAACTGAGTGACTTGCTCGGCCTTTCAAATGGCAGGTAAGGGTCAGCCACATTGCTGGAGTCCTGGCAGAGTCAGACATCTACAACAGGTCTACAAGAACAAGGCCCTTCGGCCCAATAAGCCAAAGCCAGCCGAACAACCACCTCACTATTCTAATTCCATGTTCCAGCAGTTGGCCCGCAGCCCTGTAAACCTTGGCATCACAGCTGCACATCAAAGTACGTCAATGTTATGGGAGAGCTTCTGCCTCAACTACCCTTACAGAAAGCAAGTTACAAATTACCACCACCTTCTGCATGAAGGCATGTTTCCTCACATTCCCTCTTAATCTTCTGCCATTTCCCTTAAATCTATGCCCGCGGTCATTGATCATGAAATAACTCCACATCATCAAGTCACCCTTTATTTACACATCAACCATCCTTGACTGTATTGTCTCATATAAAGTTAGGCACCAGAGGCACAGGGTCCCTAACACCCAACCTGTTTGATGTCAGTAAGTCATCTCCCTGTTATATCCTTGTAAAGATTCGAGCTTTTCTTGTGAAACTCCTTTGGGATTTTTTAATGGCACAGAGTCTTCCACACACTCCCATCTCTCTTGATGCTCACCCTTGTCTAGTTAATTCTTCCCATTTCCTTCTCTTCTTTCAGTTCATTCCATTTCAGAAAGTCTGTGATATTTCCACGGATGATGTGTACTTGAAACCGCCATAGAGAAGCTCCTGTGAAGAAGCACTTCAACAGAAGGAAGGCTGATATTTGCAGGAAGCCTGGACTGTGTCCTTGTGAACCTTTTCCAAACATTTCCATGTGATCTGTCAGCTTTCTTCAACTCTTCCCATTTCCTCCAAATCCAGTGGGTGGCCATGGGTCACAGCTATGTCTGCTTGTTGTCGGCGACATCAAACAACACCTCACCAGTACATGCACAGGCACCGTTCCCCAAATCTTCCACCATTACATCAGTGACTGCATCAGTACTGCATCCTGCACTCAGGCTGAACTGGAGCTGTTCATCAACTTTGCTAACAACTTCCAACCTGCCCTCAAATTCACGTAGTCTATCTTGGACAAATCCCTCTCCTTTCTTGACCGCCCCATTTCCATCTCCGGTGACAGTCTAGGAACAGACATTTACTGTAAATCCACAGACTCACACAACTACCTGGTCAACACCTCCTCCCAACCAGTATCCTGCAAGAACACCACCCCGTTTTCCCAATTCTTCCATCTCCGTAATATCTGCTCGAACGAGGAGATGCTCCCCTCCCAAGTGTCCCAGATGTCCACTTATTTTGAACAATGTACTTTTCCCACCTCTGCCATCCAGAAAGCCCTCCACCGCACCTCCTCCATTCTCTGCTCCCCAAATTTAAACACTCCCCTCCAAAATGCAATAGAGACAGGGTCCCCCTTGTCTTCACCTTACGTCCAATCAATCTCCGCATCCAACGTATCATCCTCAAACAATTCTGACAACTCCAGCTCGACCCCACTATCAAGAACATCTTCCCCTCCCCACCCCTCTCTGCCTTCCACAAGGACTGTTCCCTTTGCCAATCCTTGGTTTTCACCACACTTCACACCTACCCCCTCCTCCCCCAACAAAACCCTGGTACCTTCCCCTGCAACTGTAAAAGATGCAAAACCTGCCCACACACCAAACCCTGTCATTTCCATCCAGGGCCCCAGTCCTTCCAGGTCAGACAGAGGTTCACCTGCCTCTCCTCCAACCTAGTTTATTGTATCTGGTGCACCCGTTGTGGTCTTCTCTGCATCGGTGAGACCAAACATAAACTAAGGACATGTTTTGATGAGCATCTCAGCCAGGCTCACAAAGGCTGACCTGGCCTCCCAGTCACTGCCTATTTCAATTCTCCTTCCTATTCCCTCTCTGACATGACTATCCTCTGCCTCCTCCATTACCATAAGCAATCAGACTGCAAATTGGAGGAACAAATAATTATCTTTTGCCCAGGGTTGCTTACAACCCAAAGGAATCAACATTGAGTTCTCCAGTTTCAAAAAGTCTCCCTTTTCCAACTTTCGACTCCCTTTCCAGTCCCCCTCCTCCATTCTATTCCACTTATGGACCCACCCTTCCAGCCATCAAATGGATTCATTCCTCCCATCGACTAAGCACTTCCAACCCTCTACCTGTGTTCATCCATCAATACCTTCCACTCCACCATTCCCCTCCACCCACGCAAACAACCGATCCCACCTTGATTTGCAGCTCCCCTTACCCCCACCTGCAGTTCTGAAGAAGGGTTATACCCGAAATGTTGACTGCTCCACCTCCAGATTCTGCCTGACTTGCTGTGTTCTTCCAGCCTCCTGTAAGCCTCCATCCCAGCCTGGTAACGATCTCGGACACTGGAAGGAAATGCCCAGGGCGCAGGTTAACGTGGTGCAAAAAGCCTTTCAGCTGAAGCTTCAGTGTTTGCCTTCAGTGTGGATTTTCAGTTACTGATTTACTCCCCTGTTATGTGACAGGAAGAAAGAACACTTGTTGGTGCAGTGTTTTTTTGTAATCGTCCCAGGATATTTAAAGCTGCCTGCACAGTGCAATCACCTTCACAAGACAAAATGCTGAGATCCCAAAATCAGCAAACGAATGATGAGACAAATCCTTTTGGTGGCATTAGTTGAATATTGAGCAGGATGCCTGAGGGAATCTCTTCAGAATGGGATCTTGTCGAGCCCCCTGAGGTGGAGGGATTGGGGTCTGGGTGGTGCTGGTGGGGCTTTAAATGAACATCCCATACATAATATTGTGTCAGAGTTCACTGCAGTCTCAACCTGGATTCTGTGTTCTCATTTCTGAGGTGGCTTTCAATGCAATGACCATTTGACTCTGAAGCAGGAGCATTGCCCATGGAGTCACCGTCAGTAACAATGTAAACTGTGTGGCTCTGAAAGGATATCATCTCATTCATCAAATCTGTTTCTGCCCCTCTGCAGGCTGACCAGGCTGCTGATGCCTTTCCAATACTCCCAGGTTTTCCCATGTGCCACAGCTCATTCTCCTGAAGGATAGTTTACTCAGAGTCAAAAAGTGTGGTGCTGGAAAAGCACAGCTGGCCAGGCAGTTGTGCTCAGGCCGAGGACATGACCTTGTCCCTCTGTCAGATTCTCTTCGAGAAACTCATGGCTCACCACCGCCCTCTCCAGGACAGTTAGGGAAGGGCAACAGCAAGGAGAGAGATTAGATTAGATTACTTACAGTGTGGAAACAGGCCCTTCGGCCCAACAAGTCCACACCGACCCGCCGAAGCGCAACCCACCCATACCCCTACATTTGTCCCTTACCTAACACTACGGGCAATTTAACACGGCCAATTCACCTGACCCGCACATCTTTGGACTGTGGGAGGAAACCGGAGCACCCGGAGGAAACCCACGCAGACACGGGGAGAATGTGCAAACTCCACACAGTCAGTCGCCTGAGGTGGGAATTGAACCCGGGTCTCAGGCACTGTGAGACAGCAGTGCTAACCACTGTGCCACCGTGGTGGGGACGCGTTGCTCGCGTCGCTGCAAGTGCTGTACTCTGCAGTTTGGTGACCCACTTTGATAGCTGTTTGTTCAATCTTTGAGTGCAATTCATTTTTTTGCTGATCCCAGCGTCAATCCAAAGGACTCTCCACCTTTCAATCTGACAAACCAGGTTCACCCATGTCATGGCTCTGTTTCTGACCGAGAGTCCAGTCTTTCAAAGAGATGAATTCAAGCCTCACCAATTTGATCATTTTAATTTTACATCATTTCTCCTGATTTCTCCCGGGATGGGGCGGGCGTTGACGTGTTGGTTATTGGTTGCCTTCCCCTAATTGTCCTGGAGAGGGCGGTGGTGAGCCATGTAATATCTGGAAAGGAAGGCGCTGGAATTTGTACAAAAAAAGACATGAAATTCAATGTGATGTCCACAAATGTTCTTTTGGCGAGGGAGCCTGGTCTGTGACTCCTGCCCCACCGTGACATGATCCATTTTTAATGACCCTATGATCTGGCTCAGCAAAGAACTTCGTCCAAGCAACTGGGGGTGGGCAATATTTATGAAGCTCACCAATGATGAAGCAGAAATAATAATGAGAAGGAATAATGCAGCTCCTTGCTCTCTGCCTTTTAGCCTCTGAGCCAGCACACTCTCACCGTTCTGGGTTTCTAATCCTCTAACATTAATTCATTAAAGTGTGGGAATATATGAAGAGGTTTTATTTTGAACTATAAGGTCTCTTTTCTCCGTGACTCTCTCCTTTTCAACCCCCTACAATTCTGTCACCAGATGCTTGTGCTGACAGCCTTGTTGTGCAGAGTGAAAGCTCTCGGTGCTCTCTGAGGCCTCACTGCCTTGTGTCTGTCTCCACTGCAACATAAGACAAATGACGTGTTGCTAAAACCCTGTTGAAATTAAAAGCCAGCAAAGAAAATGACTGCAACAAGAATTGAGTTGGTCTTGTTCAAAAAAATAATTTTCATTTTAAAATTATATTTTTGTCAGTGAGTGACAAAGGAAAGATGGGGGTCCAGGATTGCTGCAGCCTCTGTCAGAACATAGGACCTAGGAGCAGGAGCAGGCCTTTTGGGAGCTGCTGTGCCAATGAAGAAGATCACTGCTCATCTGGTTATGGTCTCGCCCGTACGTTCTGCTTCCCCACCCCCTCCCATTATCCTTAATTGCCTTGTTCATCAAAAAGTCTGTCGACTGTAACCTTGTGCCAACTCCATGAGTGAACCTCCATCCCCATGTAGAGAAGAAAATTCCACAGACTATCAACCCTCAGCAAGAAAATCCCTCCTTCCCTTTAAACTGGAGACTGGTTTGTGTTAAACCTGCCCTCCAGTCCTCGTCTGCCCGATAACAGGAACCACCCTCTCAGTGTCCAGCCTGTGATGTCACCTTCAGATCAGAAACTGTTAATGAGAGAGAACAGGTTACATCAGTCAGACTTTTCCCCAGAGATGATGAACAGTGTTGATGTAAATTGCTTTCTCCAGTCCGAGTCCAGAACAAGAGGGTTGTTAAAATTGTAATTCAGACGATTTCAGGAAAATTTCTTTCCGACAGAGTGATGGAAATCTGGAACCCTCAATCCAAAATAAAAAGCTGTTGAGGTTGGGTTTCAATATCCATTTTCTCAGGGCAGTACGGTTTACAGGACAAAGGGAGAATGTATTCCAGGTCAGCCATGGCCTGATTAACTGGGGAACTAGGTCAAAGCAACTGATTGGTCATTCCCACTGGAATCCACTGGAATGACTACTGGTGTGTTTGCGGCTAATGGAAGGAGTCATTACCCATAGTCTTCAGCAGCTGTGCAAGTCCTCCATAGTAACTAGAAAGCAGCTGTTTCACTGTGCCTGAACAATACAAAGTCAGAGGACTCACTACACCAGGTTCTAGCCCAACTGATTCATTTGAAATCACAAGCTTCTGAAGCGCTGCTCCTTTATCAGGTGTACCCCAGTCCACCATCGACATTTCCACATTACTGAACAGTCCAAATAAACTGGGGCTCTGTGAGGATCGAACCAGCTGGATCTGTACAAACGAGGAGAGAGAGAGAGAGAGAGAGAGAGAGATAGAGAGAGAGAGAGAACATCTTTTGAACCAGGATACCTAATTGCACCACAATAAAAATGCTCTGCATGCTGTGATATATCAAAAATAAGCACTTTGGTGTAACTTTTGATTGTCCTCACAGTGTGCTATTTTATTCATGATGTGATACACGGAGACTATGTCAACGTTGGGTGGCAAAAAGTATATTTTCTCCACTAATCCCTTTCCAAAACGCGCTCTCCATCTTGCTTTAATCCTTATTGACTCTTCTACAATTGCCTCTATTTCCTCACTCCTTTCCGGTCCCAAAGGAACATATGGACAGACTTCATGACCCCACTCTGTCTTAAGTTCCATGTGTAGTGTATTGGAGCTTCGGCTCCTCCCTCAGGCCCAGGTGTAGGGGCCTGTTCAACAATCTGCACATTGTCCTTTGTCTCTTTCTGAATGAACTGGATCAAGTTGCAGTAACGATCTGGCAACAAGGTGTCTTGTCTAAAATGTTCCCAGCATTGGATACAGAACTGGCTGTGTCAGAGGAGAGAGCATAGTGATGGAAGGATGGATTTCAGAATGGAGGGCTGTGTCTTGTGGGGTTTTGCAGGGATCAATGATGGGACCTTTGCTGTTCATGGTCTCCATAAGTGATTTGGACGAAAACATGGCTAGTCTAATTCATGAGTTTGTGGATGCCACAAAGATTGCTGGAGTTGCAGTTAATGATCAGATTATCAGAGGATACAGCAGGACATAGATCAATTGGATGCGTGGATAGAAAATGGCAGATGAAGTTTAATCCAAATAAATGTGAAATGATGCATTTTGAAAGATGAAGCACGTGGCAGAATACCTGCACAGTGAATGGCAGAATCCATTGGAGTATTGAAATGCAGAGGGATCTCGGTGTACATGTTCACAGATCACTGAGAGTGGCAGCACCGAAGGTAGTAAAAAAGGCAATGGCAGGCTTGGCTACATTGGGAGGAGCACTGAGTATTAGGATAGACAAGTTATACTGCAGCTTTACTGAACTTTAGTTTGGCCACACTGGGAATATTGCATATGGTTCTGGTCACTATGACCAGAAGGATGTGGATGCTTTGGAGAGGGTACTGAAAAAATGTACCAAGAATGCTGTCTGATATGAGGGATTTTCCCAGGGTAGAGGGGTCAGTTACTAGGGGACACAGGTACAAGGTGTGGGAGGGGATGGGTGGGTGCAGTGGGGAATTAAAACAGATGTGTGAGGTAAGTATTTCACACAAACGGTGGTGAGGGCTGGAACACGCTGCCAGTGGAAGTGGTGGAAGCAGACACAATAGCAGCATTCAAGAAATACCTGGATGAATACACGGAAAAGAAGGGAATAGAGGGATATGAATCCTGTAGGTGAATACAGTTTCGGTGAGGAAGGGCAAAATGTGTCAACACAGGCTGGGAGGGCCGAAGGGCCTGTTCCTGTGCTGTATAGTTCCTTGTTCTTTGGTCCCTGCTGTTGAATTGGATTCAAACCAACAATGCAGGAAGACTCATGATGAAGTGGGTGTTTGTTTGATTTCTCACTTGTGTTAATACAGTTTTAAATGTGTCTGCGTACTTTCCCCTCTCTCTCTGTGGAGGGTGTCACTGTCATTGTCTCCACCCGACCTTTCCACTCTCATAGTGATAGCAGTTTTTGCATTCCTTCTGTTCGGGGGAGCTGTCATTCCCCCGCCCATATTACAACAATGACTAGACTTTGGAATTTCTCCATTAGCTGTAAAACATCTTTGAACATCCTGAGCTCATGAACAGTGTAACAGAAGGGCAATTCTCTCTCCTTTTTGTTTCCTCTCCATGCCTTCCCATCTGTCTCCCCACAACATCCCTCCCTTGTTTAAAATCTGGAATGAATTATGAATCTCTGGGAGAATTTAATCTGTGGCAACATTGAGACTAACAACAACCACCTCCTTGGTGGGCTTTGAGTGTGAAGGTCAATAACACTCTCACTGGGACTTGATCTGGGTTGTCTCCAGTCAGTCAGTGTTATTGTTCTGGGGCCAGACATTACTGACCCACCTTAGACCCTGTGATCTGATTGAGATGACGGATGACCTGCACTGGGCTTTAACACACTGTTACCACAGCACAGAGTGAAATCATGTAGCGCTGGTTAGGCAGAATCCCTGGAGCAGGAGAGTCGACGTTTTGAGCATAAGCTCTTCATCAGGAATGGAGAGGAGGGAGTGAGGAGTCAGAGAGATAAATAGGAGGGAATTGGGGCTGGGGAAAATGTAATGAAGATTGCAATAGGTACGTGGAGGTGGGGGGTGACAGTGATAGGTCAGAGTGAAGGGTGGAGTGGATAGGTGGGAAGGAAGATGGACAGGTAGGACAGTTCAAAAGGGTGGTGCCGAGTTGGAGGGTTGGATCTGGGATAAGCTGGGGGAGTGGAGATGAGGAAACAAGTAACATCAACATTCAGAGTATTGAATACAGGAGTTGGGAGGTCATGTTGCGGCTGTACAGGACATTGGTTAGGCTACTGCTGGAATATTGCATGCAATTCTGGTCTCCTTCCTATCGGAAAGATGTTGTGAAACTTGAAAGGGTTCAGAAAAGATTTACAAGGATGTTGCCAGGGTTGGAAGATCGGAGCTACAGGGAGAGGCTGAACAGACTGGTGCTGTTTTCCCTGGAGCATCAGAGGCTGAGTGATAACCTGATAGAGTTTTACAAAATTACGAAGGGCATGGATAGGATAAATAGACAACATCTTTTCCCAGTGGTTGGGGAGTCCAGAACTAGAGGGCATAGGTTTAGGGTGAGAGGAGAAAGATACAAAAGAGACCTAAGGGGCAACTTTTTCACGCAGAGGGTGGTATGTGTATGGAATGAGCTGCCAGAAGATGTGGTGGAGGCTGGTGCAATTGCAACATTTAAGAGGCATTTGAATGGGTATATGAATAGGAAGGGTTTGGAGGGAGATGGGCTGGGTGCTGGCAGGTGGGACTAGATTGGGTTGGGATATCTGGTCGGCATGGACGGGTTGGACTGAAGGGTCTATTTCCATGCTGTACATCTCTATGACTCTATGACTCTATAACATTCATTCCGTGTCATTGGAGGGTCTCAAGGTGGAAGATGTGGTGTTCTTCCTCCAGTTGTTAGATGGCTTCAATTTGGCGGTGGAGTAGGCCTAGGGACTTGCATATCCTTAGCAAGTGGATGGGGAGTTGAAATGGTCGGCCACAGGGTGGTGGGGTTGTTTAGTGTGTGTGTCCTGAAGATATCATCTTCCAATCCTCCAATGAAGATGCACTGTCCTCACCAAAACATGTTGGCAAATCTCTTCATAACACATAAAGGGAGAGAAACATTGAAAACTGTATTATCATGAGTGAGAGTCCATTTAAAACAAGGACTATGATGTTAAATGCTCCCAGCCGTAAAGAACACTGGTGTATTGATGTCATTATCTTATTAAACAATATTAAAACCTCAGCCAAACATTTTCCTGCAGACAGTGTATTTAAAATATCAAGAGGCTTTCCCCATTGTTGGTTTGATCAGTGACGTAACAAGGAAGCAGCAGCTGCCCCATGAACTCCAACAAAAGAATGAGAACAGGCTCTTCATATGGAGCTGGCTCCCGAGAATCCAATTCAACAGCAGGGACCAAAGAACAAGGGACAATACAGCACAGGAACAGGCCCTTCGGCCCTCCAAGCCTGTGCTGATACATTTTGCCCTTCTATACTGAAACTATCTTCATCGACAGGATTCATATCCCTCTATTCCCTTCCTATTCATGCATTAGTGCAGGAATTTCTTGAATACTTCTATTGTGTCTGCTTCCACCCCCTCCTCTGGCTGTGTGTTCCAGGTAGTCAACTTCCACTGTGTGAAATACTTGGTTTGTACACCTCTTTACAATGAATTCCCCCAAACCCCTGCACCTTGAACCTGCGTCCCCTAGTATTTGACCCCCTCCACCCTGGGAAAAAGTCTCATTATTTCCACTCTGCCTATCCCATTCACAACTCTGTAAACTTCTATCAGGACACACCTCATTTTCCTGCATTCCAGTGAAAACAAATCCAGTCTCTCCAACCTTTCTTCAGAACTACAATCCCCCCATACCAGACAATATCCTGGTAAACATTTTCTGCACCGTCTTCAAAACATCCACATCCTTCTTTTTGGACTGTGTGCAGTTCTATGCAACCAGAACTGTGTGCACTATTCCAAGTGTGGCCGAACTAAAGTTCTTTCAAGCTGCAGCATAACTTGTCTGTCCTTACACTCAATGCCCCTTCCAATGAAGGCAACCAGGCCATCAGCCTTTTTTACTGCCTTACCTCCCTGTGCTGGCACCTTCAGTGGTCTGTGAACATACACACCCAGATCCCTCTGCATATCAATACTCCAAAGGATTCTGTCATTCACTGTATAATTCCCACCTGTACATCACCTTCCAAAATGCATCACCTCACATTTGTCTGGATTAAACTACACCTGCCATTTTTCTGTCCAAGCATCTCTATCCTGCTATATCCTAGATAATCCTTCTCATTCTCTGCACTTCTACCAATCTTTGTATCAATTGTAAAATTCCTCATTAGACCAGCTACGCTTTCCTCCAAATCATTTATGTAGACCATATACAGCAGAGTTCCCTGTGGAACACCACGAGTCACAGCCCTCCATTCTGAAAACCATCCCCCCATCACTGCCCTCTGTCTCCTCCTACTCAGCCAGTTCTGTGCCCAATGCTGGAAACATTTTAGACAAGACACCTTGTCGCCAGCTCTTACTGCAACTTGATCCAGTTCATTCAGAAAGAGGAAAAGGACAATGTGCAGATTGTTGAACAGGCCCCTACACCTGGTCCTGAGGCAGGAGCCCAATCTCCAACACACTGGCCTCACTTCACACCAACCTTCACACAGTGCGGGGTCATGAATACCGGCCATCAATCCCTCTGGGACCGGGACGGGGTGGGGGAACAGGGACAATTGTAGAAGAGTCAATAAGGAGTAAAGAAAGATGGAGAGAGTGTGTTGGAAAGTGTTCAATGGAGGGAACATACCTTGCGATACCCAATACTGACAGAGTCTCCATGTATCACAGAATGTACAAAACAGCACTCCAGTAATGTGGCTGACCCTTACCTGCCATTTAAAAGGCTAAAGAAGCCACTCAGTTTCAGGACAGGTAGGGATGGGGAACAAATGCTGGTCTTGCCAGTGACTCCCACATTCCAGAAAAGAATAGATGGGTTCAGTGATAACACCGTCACCTGCACCTGCAGGTTTCAAGCCCCATTCCAGACACTGGAGCACCGTCCTGAGGCTGGCAAAGGTAAAGACGCCATCTGCTGGATGATCGGTTAAACCACTGCCCTCTCAGGTCGATGTGAATATAAGGGCTTTGTGACCATCTCAGGGAAACTCTCCCCAGTGTGCTGACCAATGCTTCTCTTATAACCAATGGCATTAACACAGATACATAAACAAAATACTGCAAATCTCAAATAGAAGCTCGATGCTGGAGAAAGGGAACAGGTGCAGCCTCTGTGGGAGAGGAGGTTTAACTTTTTGGGTTCAGTGATGTTTTATCAAAAAGGCAGCAAAATTATATTTTATTTAATTTTATGCTGTTTTATATTATTTTCTTTAAATTTTGTTGAAAACAAGGTTACCCGCTTGATTGGAACCACATTCACACACATGCATTCCCCCCACACCGACGCTCAGTAACAGCTCTGTGTACTATTTACAAGATGCACTGCAGAGATTCACCAAAGATCCTGAGACAACAGCTTCCAAACCCATGACCACTTATATTTGGACAAGGACAGCAGGTACACGGGACCATCACCCCAGCAAGTTCCTCTCCAAGTCATTCACCAGTTTGACTTGGAAATATGAATCAGTTCCTACATCATCACTGGCTCAGAATCCTGGAATTCCCCTCCTATGACATTGTGGGTCTACCAACAGCAGACTGACTGCAGGGGTTCAAGATGGCAGCTAATCACCACCAGGTCCAGGGCAATTAGAGATGGACAGTAAAAAGCCTGGTACAAGAGAGTGTAAATGTGCTTAAGGACCAGAAAGTGAGACTGCGATGTTTCAGTTATTCCTGGACATTGGTGTGACCACATCTCAAATACTGAGGGTAGTTTTGGTCTCCCTATTGAAGGAAGAATATAAATGCATCGGAGGTGGTTCACAGGAATTTTACCCGATTGATCCCTGGAATGAGTGGGCTGTGATGAGGAAAGATTGGAAAAGGAGATAAAGGGAATGGGGCGGAGCAGGGTGTTGAGGTAGGGATAGGTTGAGAATGGTAGAGAATATGACCTGATGAGTCGATGGGAGAGTAATTTGTATTCATCCCTCCCATCAACCAATCCTCTACCTACCTTCACCTATCCCCATCTCACCACCCTGCCCCCCACTACTCCCTTTATCTGCAGCTCCCCCATCATTCCCCCACCTCCCAACCCACCCCCATTCCTGAAGAAGGATTACAGCCAAAACATTGATTTCTCCACCTCCTGATGCTGCCTGGCTTGCTGTGTTCTCCCAGCCTCCTGCTTGTCAACCTTGGATTCCAGCATTTGCACTTTCTTTTGTCTCTAATCTCTTCAGGGGCCTGGATGAGAGTGAGGGAATTGGGTTTTGATGGAGCTACCCACAGACTCAAGTCAAAAGAAGCAAAGCAGGAAAGGCAAGTGGATCGAATACAAGAGACCAAATTGTGAGCAAAAACCAATTATTACTAGTTTAGCAATTGCAAAGCAGAGAGTGACAACATTGAATTGCTTCTGGTGTCATCCTCTGTGCCCTAACATTTCACAGTGCCAGCTCCACATCCTTCCATTGGCTTTGTCATTGAGAGGCAACAGTTCCCTTCCCACAGCATAGAACATAGAACATAGAAAAATACAGCGCAGTACAGGCCCTTCGGCCCTCAATGTTGCGCCGACCGAATCCTACCTAACCTACACTAGCCCAATAACTTCCAAATGCCTATCCAATGCCCGTTTAAATGACCATAAAGAGGGAGAGTTCACCACTGCTACTGGCAGGGCATTCCATGAACTCACAACCCGCTGTGTAAAGAATCTACCCCTAACATCTGTCCTACACCTTCCACCCCTTATTTTAAAGCTGTGTCCCCTTGTAACAGCTGACTCCATTAGCGGTAAAAGGTTCTCAGTGTCTACCCTATCTAAACCCCTAATCATCTTATACACCTCTATCAAATCTCCCCTAAACCTTCTTTTCTCCAATGAGAACAGCCCCAAGTGCCTCAGTCTTTCCTCATACGATTTTCCTACCATACCAGGCAACATCCTGGTAAACCTCCTCTGCACTCGTTCCAATGCCTCCACATCCTTCCTATAGTATGGCGACCAAAACTGCACACAATACTCCAGATGAGGCCGCACCAGAGTCTTATACAACTGCAACATGACCTCAGGACTCCGGAACTCAATTCCTCTGCCAATAAAGCCCAGTATACCATATGCCTTCCTCACAGCACTATTTACCTGGGTGGCGACTTTCAGAGATCTGTGTACATGGACACCAAGATCCCTCTGCTCATCCACACTACCAAGTAGCCTACCATTAGCCCAGTAATCCATCTTCTTGTTACTCCTACCAAAGTGAATGACTTCACACTTAGCTACATTGAATTCCAATTGCCACCTTTCTGCCCAGCTTTGCAACTTGTCTATATCCCGCTGTAACCTGCCACATCCTTCCTCACTATCCACAACTCCACCGACTTTTGTGTCATCCGCAAACTTACTCACCCAGCTTTCAAGCCCCTCCTCTAGATCATTTATAAAGATAACAAAAAGCGATGGTCCCAAAACAGATCCTTGAGGTACACCGCTAGTAACTGCACTCCAAGATGAACCTATACCATCAACTACTACCCTCTGTCTCCTTCCAGCCAGCCAATTTCTAATCCAAACCTCTAATGCACCCTCAATGCCATACCTCCGTAGTTTTTGCATTAGCCTACCATGGGGTACCTTATCGAACGCCTTACTAAAATCCATATACACAACATCTACTGCTTTACCCTCGTCCACCTCCTTAGTCACCTGCTCAAAGAACTCAATAAGGTTTGTGAGGCACGACCTGCCCTTCACAAAACCATGCTGACTATCCTTGATCACGTTATTCCTATCCAGATGTTCATACACTCAGGGGGTTTGGATTGGAAGCTGAGTTGTAAGAATCCTGATACATCAGGGAGGGGCAGCGATACCTGGAGACTTTGTTCCAGATGGAAGGTGTAAGCCTCAGGACTGGGCAGTCCGATTCCATGTTAGTAAGGGGCAGGAGGGTATGGCCCAAGAGGGGGTCAGGTAAAGTTTTGGAGAATAAAGTGGGACAGGAAAACCCCCCACTCTTCGAAACTCCAGTGAGAACAAGGCCAGCCTTTCCAATTCTTCCTCATCACACAGACCCCTCATACCAGGGATCAGTCGGGTAAAACTCCTCTGAAACACTTCCAATGGATTTATATTCTTTCTGCAATTAGGAGACCAAAAGTTCATACAAACTTTGAGATGTTCAGAACAAACTGAAACATCACATTCTCACTTTCAGATCCCTAATCACACCTGCTCTTACTTTGCACCAGCCTTGTTACTGTCCATTTCTCATTGTCATGTACACAGTGGCGCTGAGCTGCTTTCTTGAACCGCTGCAGTCTGTGTGCTGTAGGTAGACCCAGAATGTGCAGAGGAAGGGGATTCTCGGATTCTGACACAGTAACAATGTAGGAACAGTGATATATTTCCATATCAGAATGCTAAATGGCTTGAGGGGAACGTGCAAAGACCGGTGTTCCTGTGTATCTGCTACCATGTCCTTCTTGATGGAAGTGGTCATGGGTTTGGAAGGTACTCTCTCAGGATCTTTGCTGAACCTCTGCAATGTATCTTGTAGATAGTGCACACAGCTGTTACTGAGGGTCAATGTGGAGACAATGGATATATGTCGATGTGGTGCCAATCAAGCCGAGAGAAATTTGATAAACAAGATTTAAATAAAACAAAATAACATAAAACAGGTTAAAATTAAATAAAATCATCAAAAACTGTGGTGTCTTTTTGATAAAACATCACTGAATCCAAAACATTATTCCCTCCTCTCTCTAAAGCAGCTGCACCTGTTCCCTTTCTCCAGCATCTTGTTTTATTTGAGATTTGCTGTATTTTACTCTTGTATCTGTTTTAATGCCATTGGTTATAAGAGAAGCATTGGCCAGCACACTGGGGAGAGTTTCCCTGAGATGGTCACAAAGCCCTTATATTCACATCGACCAGAGAGGGCAGTGGTTTAACCGATCATCCAGCAGATGGCGTCTTTACGTTTGCCAGTCTCAGGATAGTGCTCCAGTGTCTGGAGTGGGGCTTGAAACCTGCAGGTTCAGGTGACTGTGTTACTGAGGCCGTCTATTCTTTCCTGGGATGTGGGTGTCACTGACAAGACCAGCATTTGTTCCCCATCCCTAACTGCCCTGAAACTGAGTGGCTTGCTGGGCCTTTCAAATGTCAGGTAAGGGTCAGCCACATTGCTGGAGTCCTGGCAGAGTCAGATGTCTACAACAGGTCTACAAGAACAGGACCCTTCTGCCCAATGAGCCAAAGCCAGTCAAACAACCACCTCACTATTCTAATTCCATGTTCCAGCACTCAGTCCATAGTCCTGTGTGCCTTGGTATTACAGCTGCACACCGAAATACTTCAATGATATGGGAGAGCTTCTGCCTCAACCATTCTTACAGAAAGCAAGTTACAAATTACCACCACCTACTGCACGAAAGTGTGTTTCCTCATATTCCTTCTTAATTTTCAGCCATTTCTCTTAAATCTATGCCCCCGGTCATTGATCATGAAATAACTCCACATCATCAAGTCACCCTTTATTTACACATCAACCATCCTTGACTGTAATGTCTCAAATAGAGTTAGGCACCAGAGGCACAGGGTCCCTAACACCCAACCTGTTTGATGTCAGTAAGTCATCTCCCTGTTATATCCTTGTAAAGATTCGAGCTTTTCTTGTGAAACTCCTTTGGGATTTTTTAATGGCACAGAGTCTCCCACACACTCCCATCTCTCTTGATGCACACCCTTGTCTGGTTAATTCTTCCCATTTCCTTCTCTTCTTTCAGCTCATCCCATTTCAATAAAGTCTGTGATATTTCCATGGAGGATGTGTACTTGAAACCGCCAGAGAGAAGTTCCTATGAAGAAGCACTACAATAGAAGGAAGGCTGATATTTGCAGGAAGCCTGGACTGTGCCCTTGTGAACCTTTTCCAAACATTTCCATGTGATCTGTCAGCCTCCTTCAACTCTTCCCATTTCCTCCAAATCCAGTGGGTGACCATGGGTCCCAGCTATGTCTGCTTGTTGTCGGCTACATCAAACAACACCTCACCAGTACATGCACAGGCACCATTCCCCAAATCATCCACCATTACATCAGCGACTGCATCAGTGCTGCATCCACCACCCAGGCTGAACTGGAGCAGTTCATCGACTTTGCTAACAACCTCCAACCTGCCCTTTAATTCACATAGTCCATCTTGGACAAATCCTTCTTCTTTCTTGATTGCTCCATTTCCATCTCCGGTGACAGTCTAGGATCAGACATTTACTGTAAATCCACAGACTCTCACAACGACCTCCTCCCAACCAGTATCCTGCAAGAACACCCTCCCGTTTTCCCAATTCTTCCATCTCCGTCATGTCTGCTCGAACGAGGAGACGCTCCACTCCCAAGTGTCCCAGATGTCCACTTATTTTGAACAATGTACTTTTCCCACCTCTGCCATCCAGAAAGCCCTCCACCGCACCTCTTCCATTCTCTGCTTCCCAAATCTAAACACCCCTCTCCAAAATGCAATAAAGACAGGGTTCCCCCTTGTCTTCATCTTACACCCCACCAATCTCCGCATCCAACGTATCAGCCTCAAACAATTCTGCCAACTCCAGCTAGACCCCACCACCAAAGCATCTTACCCTCCCCACCCCTCTCTGCCTTCCACAAGGACTGTTCCCTTTGCCAATCCTTGGTTTTCACCACACTTCACACCTACCCCCTCCCCCCCCCCCCCCCCCCCCCCCCCCCCCAACAAAACCCTGGTACCTTCCCCTGCAACCGTAAAAGATGCAAAACCTGCCGACACACCACCCCTGTCATTTCCATCCAGGGCCCCAGTCCTTCCAGGTCAGACAAAGATTAGATTAGATTAGACTTACAGTGTGGAAACAGGCCCTTCGGCCCAACAAGTCCACACCGACCCGCCGAAGCGCAACCCACCCATACCCCTACATTTACCCCTTACCTAACACTACGGGCAATTTAGCTTGGCCAATTCACCTGACCGCACATCTTTGGATTGTGGGAGGAAACCGGAGCACCCAGAGGAAACCCACGCAGACACGGGGAGAACATGCAAACTCCACACAGTCAGTCGCCTGAGTCGGGAATTGAACCCGGGTCTGCAGGCGCTGTGAGGCAGCAGTGCTAACCACTGTGCCACCGTGCCGCCCAAGGTTCACCTGCCTCTGCTCCTACCAAGTTTATTGTATCCGGTGCACCCGTTGTGGTCTTCTCTACACTGGTGAGACCGAACTTAAACTAAGGGCATGTTTTGCTGAGCATCTTAGCCATGCTCACAAAGGCTGACCTGGCCTCCCAGTCACTGCCTATTTCAATTCCCCTTCCTATTCCCTCTCTGACATGACCATCTTCTGCCTCCTCCATTGCCACAAACAATCAGACTGCAAACTGGAGGAACAAATAATTATCTTTTCCCTGGGGTAGCTCAGAACCCAGAGGAATCAACATTGAGTTCTCCAATTTCAAAAAGCCTCCCTTTCCCAACTTTCGACTCCCTTTCCAGTCCCCCTCCTCCATTCTATTCCACTTACAGACCCTCCCTTCCAGCCACCAAATGGATTCATTCCTCCCATCGACCAAGCACTTCAAACCCTCTATTTGTGTTCATCCATCAATACCTACCACTCCACCATTCCCCTCCACCTACCCAAACAACTGATCCCACCTTGATTTGCAGCTCCCCCTACCCCCACCTGCAGTTCTGAAGAAAGGTTATACCCGAAATGTTGACTGCTCCACCTCCAGTTCTGCCTGACTTGCTGTGTTCTTCCAGCCTCCTGTAAGCCTCCATCCCAGTCTGATAACCATCTCGAACACTGGAAGGAAATGCCCAGGGTGCAGGTTAACGTGGTGCAAAAAGCCTTTCAGCTGAAACTTCCGTGTTTGCCTCCAGTGTGGATTTTCATTTGCTCATTGCTCCCCTTTTACATGATAATGGAGAGAGAACTCTTGTGGGTGCAGTTTTTTTTTAAATTGTCCCAGGATATTTAAAGTTGCGTGTGCAGTGCAATCACCTTCACAAGACAAAATGCTGAGGTCCCAAAATCAGCAAATGAATGATGAGACAAATATGTTTTGGTGGCATTGGATGAATATTGAGCAGGATACCCGAGGGAATCTCTTTTAGAATGGGACCTTGTCGAGCCCCCTGAGGTGGAAGGATTGGGGTCTGGGTGGTGCTGGTGGGGCTTTAAATGAACATCCCATACATAACATTGTGTCAGAGTTCAATCCAATGACCATTTGACTCTGAAGCAGGAACATTGCCCATGGAGTCACCGTCAGTAACAATGTAAACTGTGTAGCTCTGAAAGCCTGAGTCTGTATTTCAGCTTAGAAGGATATCATTTCATTCACCAAATCTGTTTCTTCCCCTCTGCAGGCTGACCAGGCTGCTGGTTCCTTTCCCACACTCTCACGTTTTCCCATGTGCCACAGCTCATTCTCCTGAGGGATAGTTTGCTCGGAGTCGAAAAGTGTGGCGCTGGAAAAGCACAGCAGGTCAGACAGTTGTGCTCAGGCCGAGGACATGACCTTGTCCCTCTGTCAGATCCTCTTTGAGAAACCCATGGCTCACCACCGCCCTCTCCAGGACAGTAAGGGAAGGGCAACAGCAAGGATAGAGATGGGGATACGAAGCTGCAAGTGCTGCACTCTGCAGTTTGGTGACCCACTTTGATATCTGTTTATTCGATCTTTGAGTGTAATTCATTTTTTTGCTGATCCCAGTGTCAATCCAAAGGACACTCCACCTTTCAGTCTGACAAACCAGGGTCACCCATGTCATGGCTCTGTTTCTGGCCGAGAGTCCAGTCTTCCAAAGAGATGAATTGAAGCCTCACCAGTTTAATCATTTTAATTTTACATCATTTCTCCTGATTTCTCCAGAGCGGGCGTTGCCTTTCCCCAATTGTCCTGGAGAGGGCGGGGGTGAGCCATGTAATACCTGGAAAGGAAGGCGCTGGAACCTGTACAAAAAAGACATGAAATTCAATGTGATGTTCACAAATGTTCTTTTGGCGAGGGTGCCTGGTCTGTGACTCCTGCCCCACCGTGACATGATCCATTTTTAATGACCCCATGATCTGGTTCAGCAAAGAACTTAGTCCAAGCAACTGGGGGTGGGCAATAAATATGAAGCTCACCAATGATGAAGCAGAAATAATAATGAGAAGGAATAATGCAGCTCCTTGCTCTCTGCCTTTTAGCCTCTGAGCCAGCACACTCTCACCGTTCTGGGTTTCTAATCCTCTAACATTAATTCATTAGAGTGTGGGAATATAGGAAGAGGTTTTATTTTGAACTATAAGGTCTCTTTTCTCCGTGACTCTCTCCTTTACAACCCCCTACAATCCTGTCACCAGATTCTTGTACTGACAGCCTTGTTGTGCAGAGTGAAAGCTCTCGGTGTTCTCTGAGGCCTCACTGCCTTGTGTCTGTCTCCACTGCAACATAAGGCAAATGACGTGTTTCTGAAACCCTGTTGAAATTAAAAGCCAGCAAAGAAAATGACTGCAACAAGAATTGAGTTGGTCTTGTTCAAAAAAATAATTTTCATTTTAAAATTACATTTTTGTCAGTGAGTGACAAAGGAAAGATGGGGGTCCAGAATTGCTGCAGCCTCTGTCAGAACATAGGGCCCAGGAGCAGGAGCAGGCCTTTTGGGAGCTGCTGTGCCAATGAAGAAGATCACTGCTCATCTGGTTATGGTCTCGCCCGTACTTTCTGCTTCCCCATCCCCTCCCATTATCCTTAATTGCCTTGTTCATCAAAAAAATCTGTCGACTGTAACCTTGTGCCAACTCCATGAGTGAACCTCCATTCCCATGTAGAGAAGAGAATTCCACAGACTATCAATCCTCAGCAAGAAAACCCCTCCTTCCCTTTAAACTGGAGACTGGTTTGTGTTAAACCAGCCCTCCAGTTCTCATCTGCTCGATAACAGGATCCACCCTCTCAGTATCCAGCCTGTCATGTCACCTTCAGATCAGAAACTGGTAATGAGAGAGAACAGGTTACATCAGTGAGACTTTTCCCCAGAGGTGATGAACAGTGTTGATGTAAATTGTTTTTTCCGGTCCCAGAGTCCAGAACAAGAGGGTTGTTAAAATTGTAATTCAGACGATTTCAGGAAAATTTCTTTCCGACAGAGTGATGGAAATCTGGAACCCTCAATCCAAAATAAAAAGCTGTTGAGGTTGGGTTTCAATATCCATTTACTCAGGGCAGTACGGTTTACAGGATAAAGGGAGAATGTATTCCAGGTCAGCCATGTCCTGATTAACTGGGGAACTAAGTCAAAGCAACTGATTGGTCATTCCCACTGGAATCCACTGGAATGACTACTGGTGTGTTTGCGGCTAATGGAAGGAGTCATTACCCATAGTCTTCAGCAGCTGTGCAAGTCCTCCATAGTAACTAGAAAGCAGCTGTTTCACTGTGCCTGAACAATACAAAGTCAGAGGACACACTACACCAGGTTCTAGCCCAACTGATTCATTTGAAATCACAAGCTTCTAAAGCGCTGCTCCTTTATCAGGTGTACCCCAGTCCACCATCGGCATTTCCACATTACTGAACAGTCCAAATAAACTGGGGCTCTGTGAGGATCGAACCAGCTGGATCTGTACAAACGAGGAGAGAGAGAGAGAGAGAGAGAGACAGCGAGAGAGAGAGAGATAGAGAGAGAGAGAGAGAGAGAGAGAGAGAGAGAGAACATCTTTTGAACCAGGATACCTAATTGCACTACAATAAAAATGCTCTGCATGCTGTGATATATCAAAAATAAGCACTTTGGTGTAACTTTTGATTGTCCTCACAGTGTGCTATTTTATTCATGATGTGATACACGGAGACTATGTCAACGTTGGGTGGCAAAAAGTATATTTTCTCCACTAATCCCTTTCCAAAACGCGCTCTCCATCTTGCTTTAATCCTTATTGACTCTTCTACAATTGCCTCTATTTCCTCACTCCTTTCCGGTCCCAAAGGAACATATGGACAGAGTTCATGACCCCAATCTGTCTTAAATTTCATGTGTAGTGTGTTGGAGCTTGGGCCCTTCCCTCAGGCCCAGGTGTAGGGGCCTGTTCAACAATCTGCACATTGTCCTTTGTCTCTTTCTGAATGAACTGGATCAAGTTGCAGTAACGATCTGGAAACAAGGTGTCTTGTCTAAAATGTTCCCAGCATTGGATACAGAACTGGCTGTGTCAGAGGAGAGAGCATAGTGATGGAAGGATGGATTTCAGAATGGAGGGCTGTGTCTTGTGGGGTTTCACAGGGATCAATGATGGTACCTTTGCTGTCCATGGTCTCCATAAGTGATTTGGACGAAAACATGGCTAGTCTAATTCATGAGTTTGTGGATGCCACAAAGATTGCTGGAGTTGCAGTTAATGATCAGATTATCAGAGGATACAGCAGGACATAGATCAATTGGATGCATGGATAGAAAATGGCAGATGAAGTTTAATCCAAATAAATGTGAAATGATGCATTTTGAAAGATGAAGCACGTGGCAGAATACCTGCACAGTGAATGGCAGAACCCTTTGGAGTATTGAATTGCAGAGGGATCTGGATGTACATGTTCACAGATCACTGATGGTGGCAGCACCTAAGGTAGTAAAAAAGGCAATGGCAGGCTTGGCTACATTGGGAGGAGCACTGAGTATTAGGATAGACAAGTTATACTGCAGCTTTACTGAACTTTAGTTTGGCCATACTTGGAATATTGCATATGGTTCTGGTCACCATGACCAGAAGGATGTGGATGCTTTGGAGAGGGTACTGAAAAAATGTACCAAGAATGCTGTCTGATATGAGGGATTTTCCCAGGGTAGAGGGGTCAGTTACTAGGGGACACAGGTACAAGGTGTGGGAGGGGGTGGGTGGGTGCAGTGGGGAATTAAAACAGATGTGTGAGGTAAGTATTTCACACAAACGGTGGTGAGGGCTGGAACACGCTGCCAGTGGAAGTGGTGGAAGCAGACACAATAGCAGCATTCAAGAAATACCTGGATGAATACACGGAAAAGAAGGGAATAGAGGGATATGAATCCTGTAGGTGAATACAGTTTCGGTGAGGAAGGGCAAAATGTGTCAACACAGGCTGGGAGGGCCGAAGGGCCTGTTCCTGTGCTGTATAGTTCCTTGTTCTTTGGTCCCTGCTGTTGAATTGGATTCAAACCAACAATGCAGGAAGACTCATGATGAAGTGGGTGTTTGTTTGATTTCTCACTTGTGTTAATACAGTTTTAAATGTGTCTGCGTACTTTCCCCTCTCTCTCTGTGGAGGGTGTCTCTGTCATTGTCTCCACCCGACCTTTCCACTCTCATAGTGATAGCAGTTTTTGCATTCCTTCTGTTCGGGGGAGCTGTCATTCCCCCGCCCATATTACAACAATGACTAGACTTTGGAATTTCTCCATTAGCTGTAAAACATCTTTGAACATCCTGAGCTCATGAACAGTGTAACAGAAGGGCAATTCTCTCTCCTTTTTGTTTCCTCTCCATGCCTTCCCATCTGTCTCCCCACAACATCCCTCCCTTGTTTAAAATCTGGAATGAATTATGAGTCTCTGGGAGAATTTAATCTGTGGCAACATTGAAACTAACAATAACCACCTCCTTGGTGGGCTTTGAGTGTGAAGGTCAATAACACTCTCACTGGGACTTGATCTGGGTTGTCTCCAGTCAGTCAGTGTTATTGTTCTGGGGCCAGACATTACTGACCAACCTTAGACCCTGTGATCTGATTGAGATGACGGATGACCTGCACTGGGCTTTAACACACTGTTACCACAGCACAGAGTGAAATCATGTAGCGCTGGTTAGGCAGAATCCCTGGAGCAGGAGAGTCGACGTTTTGAGCATAAGCTCTTCATCAGGAATGGAGAGGAGGGAGTGAGGAGTCGGAGAGATAAATAGGAGGGAATTGGGGCTGGCGAAAATGTAATGAAGATTGCAATAGGTACGTGGAGGTGGGGGGTGACAGTGATAGGTCAGAGTGAAGGGTGGAGTGGATAGGTGGGAAGGAAGATGGACAGGTAGGACAGTTCAAAAGGGTGGTGCCGAGTTGGAGGGTTGGATCTGGGATAAGCTGGGGGAGTGGAGATGAGGAAACAAGTAACATCAACATTCAGAGTATTGAGTACAGGAGTTGGGAGGTCATGTTGCGGCTGTACAGGACATTGGTTAGGCTACTGCTGGAATATTGCATGCAATTCTGGTCTCCTTCCTATCGGAAAGATGTTGTGAAACTTGAAAGGGTTCAGAAAAGATTTACAAGGATGTTGCCAGGGTTGGAAGATTGGAGCTACAGGGAGAGGCTGAACAGGCTGGTGCTGTTTTCCCTGGAGCATCAGAGGCTGAGTGATAACCTGATAGAGTTTTACAAAATTACGAAGGGCATGGATAGGATAAATAGACAACATCTTTTCCCAGTGGTTGGGGAGTCCAGAACTAGAGGGCATAGGTTTAGGGTGAGAGGAGAAAGATACAAAAGAGACCTAAGGGGCAACTTTTTCACGCAGAGGGTGGTATGTGTATGGAATGAGCTGCCAGAAGATGTGGTGGAGGCTGGTGCAATTGCAACATTTAAGAGGCATTTGAATGGGTATATGAATAGGAAGGGTTTGGAGGGAGATGGGCCGGGTGCTGGCAGGTGGGACTAGATTGGGTTGGGATATCTGGTCGGCATGGACGGGTTGGACTGAAGGGTCTATTTCCATGCTGTACATCTCTATGACTCTATGACTCTATAACATTCATTCCGTGTCATTGGAGGGTCTCAAGGTGGAAGATGTGGTGTTCTTCCTCCAGTTGTTAGATGGCTTCAATTTGGCGGTGGAGTAGGCCTAGGGACTTGCATATCCTTAGCAAGTGGATGGGGAGTTGAAATGGTCGGCCACAGGGTGGTGGGGTTGTTTAGTGTGTGTGTCCTGAAGATATCATCTTCCAATCCTCCAATGAAGATGCACTGTCCTCACCAAAACATGTTGGCAAATCTCTTCGTAACACATAAAGGGAGAGAAACATTGAAAACTGTATTATCATGAGTGAGAGTCCACTTGAAACAAGGACTATGATGTTAAATGCTCCCAGCCGTAAAGAACACTGGTGTATTGATGTCATTATCTTATTAAACAATATTAAAACCTCAGCCAAACATTTTCCTGCAGACAGTGTATTTAAAATATCAAGAGGCTTTCCCCATTGTTGGTTTGATCAGTGACGTAACAAGGAAGCAGCAGCTGCCCCATGAACTCCAACAAAAGAATGAGAACAGGCTCTTCATATGGAGCTGGCTCCCGAGAATCCAATTCAACAGCAGGGACCAAAGAACAAGGGACAATACAGCACAGGAACAGGCCCTTCGGCCCTCCAAGCCTGTGCTGATACATTTTGCCCTTCTATACTGAAACTATCTTCATCGACAGGATTCATATCCCTCTATTCCCTTCCTATTCATGCATTAGTGCAGGAATTTCTTGAATACTTCTATTGTGTCTGCTTCCACCCCCTCCTCTGGCTGTGTGTTCCAGGTAGTCAACTTCCTCTGTGTGAAATACTTGGTTTGTACACCTCTTTACAATGAATTCCCCCAAACCCCTGCACCTTGAACCTGCGTCCCCTAGTATTTGACCCCCTCCACCCTGGGAAAAAGTCTCATTATTTCCACTCTGCCTATCCCATTCTGTAAACTTCTATCAGGACGCACCTCATTTTCCTGCATTCCAGTGAAAACAAACTCAGTCTCTCCAACCTTTCTTCAGAACTACAATCCCCCCATACCAGACAATATCCTGGTAAACATTTTCTGCACCGTCTTCAAAACATCCACATCCTTCTTTTTGGACTGTGTGCAGTTCTATGCAACCAGAACTGTGTGCACTATTCCAAGTGTGGCCGAACTAAAGTTCTATAAAGCTGCAGCATAACTTGTCTATCCTTACACTCAATGCCCCTTCCAATGAAGGCAACCAGGCCATCAGCCTTTTTTACTGCCTTACCTCCCTGTGCTGGCACCTTCAGTGATCTGTGAACATACACACCCAGATCCCTCTGCATATCAATACTCCAAAGGATTCTGTCATTCACTGTATAATTCCCACCTGTACATCACCTTTCAAAATGCATCACCTCACATTTGTCTGGATTAAACTACACCTGCCATTTTTCTGTCCAAGCATCCAACTGATCTCTATCCTGCCATATCCTAGATAATCCTTCTCATTCTCTGCACTTCTACCAATCTTTGTATCAATTGTAAAATTACTAATTAGACCAGCTACGCTTTCCTCCAAATCATTTATGTAGACCATATACAGCAGAGTTCCCTGTGGAAACCCACGAGTCACAGCCCTCCATTCTGAAAACCATCCCCCATCACTGCCCTCTGTCTCCTCCTACTCAGCCAGTTCTGTGCCCAATGCTGGAAACATTTTAGACAAGACACCTTGTCGCCAGCTCATTGCTGCAACTTGATCCAGTTCATTCAGAAAGAGGAAAAGGACAATGTGCAGATTGTTGAACAGGCCCCAACACCTGGTCCTGAGGCAGGAGCCCAATCTCCAACACACTGGCCTCACTTCACACCAACCTTCACACAGTGCGGGGTCATGAACTCCGGCCATCAATCCCTCTGGGACCGGGGCGGGTTGGGGGAACAGGGACAATTGTAGAAGAGTCAATAAGGAGTAAAGAAAGATGGAGAGAGTGTGTTGGAAAGTGTTCAATGGAGGGAACATACCTTGCGATACCCAATACTGACAGAGTCTCCATGTATCACAGAATGTACAAAACAGCACTCCAGTAATGTGGCTGACCCTTACCTGCCATTTAAAAGGCTAAAGAAGCCACTCAGTTTCAGGACAGGTAGGGATGGGGAACAAATGCTGGTCTTGCCAGTGACTCCCACATCCCAGAAAAGAATAGATGGGTTCAGTGATAACACCGTCACCTGAACCTGCAGGTTTCAAACCCCACTCCAGACACTGGAGCACTGTCCTGAGGCTGGCAAAGGCAAAGACGCCATCTGCTGGATGATCGGTTAAACCACTGCCCTCTCAGGTCGATGTGAATATAAGGGCTTTGTGACCATCTCAGGGAAAATCTCCCCAGTGTGCTGACCAATGCTTCTCTTATAACCAATGGCATTAACACAGATACATAAACAAAATACTGCAAATCTCAAATAGAAGCACGATGCTGGAGAAAGGGAACAGGTGCAGCCTCTGTGGGGAGAGGAGGTTTAACTTTTTGGGTTCAGTGATGGTTTATCAAAAAGGCAGCAAAATTATATTTTATTTAATTTTATGCTGTTTTATATTATTTTATTTAAATTTTGTTGAAAACAAGTTTACCTGCTTGATTGGAACCACATTCACACACATGCATTCCCCCCACACTGACGCTCAGTAACAGCTCTGTGTACTATTTACAAGATGCACTGCAGAGATTCACCAAAGATCCTGAGACAACAGCTTCCAAACCCATGACCACTTATATTTGGACAAGGACAGCAGGTACACGGGACCATCACCCCAGCAAGTTCCTCTCCAAGTCATTCACCAGTTTGACTTGGAAATATGAAGCAGTTCCTACATCATCACTGGGTCACAATCCTGGAATTCCCCTCCTATGACATTGTGGGTCTACCAACAGCAGACTGACTGCAGGGGTTCAAGATGGGAGCTAATCACCACCAGGTCCAGGGCAATTAGAGATGGACAGTAAAAAGCCTGGTACAAGAGAGTGTAAACGTGCTTAAGGACCAGAAAGTGAGACTGCGATGTTTCAGTTATTCCTGGACATTGTTGTGACCACATCTCAAATACTGAGGGTAGTTTTGGTCTCCCTATTGAAGGAAGAATATAAATGCATCGGAGGTGGTTCACAGGAATTTTACCCGATTGATCCCTGGAATGAGTGGGCTGTGATGAGGAAAGATTGGAAAAGGAGATAAAGGGAATGGGGCGGAGCAGGGTGTTGAGGTAGGGATAGGTTGAGAATGGTAGAGAATATGACCTGATTAGTCGATGGGAGAGTAATTTGTATTCATCCCTCCCATCAACCAATCCTCTACCTACCTTCACCTATCCCCATCTCACCACCCTGCCCCCCACTACTCCCTTTATCTGCAGCTCCCCCATCATTCCCCCACCTCCCAACCCACCCCCATTCCTGAAGAAGGATTACAGCCAAAACATTGATTTCTCCACCTCCTGATGCTGCCTGGCTTGCTGTGTTCTCCCAGCCTCCTGCTTGTCAACCTTGGATTCCAGCATTTGCACTTTCTTTTGTCTCTAATCTCTTCAGGGGCCTGGATGAGAGTGAGGGAATTGGGGTTTGATGGAGCTACCCACAGACTCAAGTCAAAAGAAGCAAAGCAAGAAAGGCAAGTGGATCGAATACAAGAGACCAAATTGTGAGCAAAAACCAATTATTACTAGTTTAGCAATTGCAAAGCAGAGAGTGACAACATTGAATTGCTTCTGGTGTCATCCTCTGTGCCCTAACATTTCACAGTGCCAGCTCCACATCCTTCCATTGGCTTTGTCATTGAGAGGCAACAGTTCCCTTCCCACAGCATAGAACATAGAACATAGAAAAATACAGCGCAGTACAGGCCCTTCGGCCCTCAATGTTGCGCCGACCGAATCCTACCTAACCTACACTAGCCCAATAACTTCCAAATGCCTATCCAATGCCCGTTTAAATGACCATAAAGAGGGAGAGTTCACCACTGCTACTGGCAGGGCATTCCATGAACTCACAACCCGCTGTGTAAAGAATCTACCCCTAACATCTGTCCTATACCTTCCACCCCTTAATTTAAAGCTGTGTCCCCTTGTAACAGCTGACTCCATTAGCGGTAAAAGGTTCTCAGTGTCTACCCTATCTAAACCCCTAATCATCTTGTACACCTCTATCAAATCTCCCCTAAACCTTCTTTTCTCCAATGAGAACAGCCCCAAGTGCCTCAGTCTTTCCTCATACGATTTTCCTACCATACCAGGCAACATCCTGGTAAACCTCCTCTGCACTCGTTCCAATGCCTTCACATCCTTCCTATAGTATGGCCACCAAAACTGCACACAATACTCCAGATGAGGCCGCACCAGAGTCTTATACAACTGCAACATGACCTCAGGACTCCGGAACTCAATTCCTCTGCCAATAAAGCCCAGTACACCATATGCCTTCCTCACAGCACTATTTACCTGGGTGGCAACTTTCAGAGATCTGTGTACATGGACACCAAGATCCCTCTGCTCATCCACACTACCAAGTAGCCTACCATTAGCCCAGTAATCCATCTTCTTGTTACTCCTACCAAAGTGAATGACTTCACACTTAGCTACATTGAATTCCAATTGCCACCTTTCTGCCCAGCTTTGCAACTTGTCTATATCCCGCTGTAACCTGCCACATCCTTCCTCACTATCCACAACTCCACCGACTTTTGTGTCATCCGCAAACTTACTCACCCAGCTTTCAAGCCCCTCCTCTAGATCATTTATAAAGATAACAAAAAGCGATGGTCCCAAAACAGATCCTTGAGGTACACCGCTAGTAACTGCACTCCAAGATGAACCTATACCATCAACTACTACCCTCTGTCTCCTTCCAGCCAGCCAATTTCTAATCCAAACCTCTAATGCACCCTCAATGCCATACCTCCGTAGTTTTTGCATTAGCCTACCATGGGGTACCTTATCGAACGCCTTACTAAAATCCATATACACAACATCTACTGCTTTACCCTCGTCCACCTCCTTAGTCACCTGCTCAAAGAACTCAATAAGGTTTGTGAGGCACGACCTGCCCTTCACAAAACCATGCTGACTATCCTTGATCACGTTATTCCTATCCAGATGTTCATAAATCTTATCCCTTACAATTCTCTCTAAGACTTTGCCCACCACAGAAGTCAGACTCACTGGCCTATAGTTACTCGGGCTATCCCTACTCCCCTTCTTGAACAAGGGGACCACATTCGCCATCCTCCAGTCTTCTGGTACTATTCCCGTTGACAATGACAACATAAAAATCCAGGCCAATGGCTCTGCTATCTCCTCCCTAGCTTCCCAGAGGATCCTAGGATAAATGCCATCAGGCCCAGGAGACTTATCTATTTTCATCCTTTCCAGTATTCCCAAAACCTCTTCCCTACATACTTCAATGCCATCCATTCTAAAATGCACTTTTTAATATGTCCTGTCCCAGGGAATCACTGACAAAGAAAATATTTCACCATTTCTGGGAAAGTTGGAGAAATGTTAGATGTCAAGGAGCTGTTTCTCAGCCTTCAGGGTCTGACAGAAGGATGTGTGTAGGCTGTGGATTCTGGAGACAGATCACTGAGATATTCCTCACTCCCATCAACACCTGACTTTATTCCGACATCAGTTTCTATTCTTCATTATAAAGTACCCCCACCAGTTTCAGACTAGACATTTCACACCCAGCCCCCATTTCCTCACATTGGAATCAAGAACCAAACTTGCCCCATCTCAGGATTGCCCTCTGAATGTGGTGTCAGTGTGCTAATGCTGTGTTTGAATGAAAGAGCCACAGTGGAATCTGGGACTGAATCCAAGGGGTTTCTGATCCACCAGCAGCCTCCCTGCTGTATGAGATTCTGTTTGGATAAGATTTCAGCCCCATGGTTCCCACTGATACGAGAACCATGGAGTGAGATTGCTGGAGCCACATCTGGACTGAGGAACACAACAGTCAGGACAATGAGATGCTCTGGAATCCACCCTGAGCCCTGGATGGTTGTCACTGAGATGGCCCAGGGGCTACAGAATATGACAGCAGAAAGTGGAACCAGCTTATCATTGACTGTACTCCCCAGCCGTGACTCCCAGACTCCCCCAGACTGAACATTCTCAATCTGACTCCAGGGACACACGGGGCAATTCCACCTCATTTGAAGAGTAAAGAAAACCCAAGTCTAATTTATGGAATATTTATTTCCCAAATTGGTCTTATGCAATTGTTATTCTGAGTAACAAGGTCCTGCTGGTCATATTCATCAATATAGGGTTCCCAGTGGCTCTGGCTCCCAAACAGTTGATTTGAATTTCTTGGCTTTTGATCTTGCTGTGCCTAAGGGATGGGTGAGCGTTGATGGGGAATTTGCATCAGATTATTGTGTTCCCCATTGTCCCCTCCTGATCATGATCCTGATTACAGCCTGGAGACCTGGACATAACTTTCATCAGATTCTTTATTTCTTGCAGTTCCTCCACTCTACCCACCCAGATTCTACTTCTGACTCTATATCACTTCTTGCTATTGATTTAATTTCATTTCTTACTAACAAGGCAACTCTTGCCCCTCTGCCCATCTGCCTGTCCTTTTGATAGGACATGTATCCTTGGATATTTAGTTCCCAGCCCAGATCCCCTTACAGCCATATCTCTGTGATACCCACAACATCATACCTGCCAGATTCAATCTGCACTACAAGTTCATTCCTGCATTGACTGCACTCCTTCCCATCATTGTCCTCTTATCTCTTGTGTTTGATGTTCAACTCTTGATCCTTTCCGTACTCTCTGCCCTATTATATCTTCCAGAAACCTGAATAACTTCTCCTGAGCCCTCCTCCACTTTAACTAGTTTAAATCCCTTGGAAACTCAATTTACCTCAATTTGTGGCATCACTTTGTCTCCCGTACTCAGAATGGTTCATGCATTTAGATAAAACCTCTTTAAGTTTGTTCTATTATTGATTTTCCCTGCACATGGTTCCTTTGATATTCAAAAATTCTGCCCCTTCCTTTTATTTTCTGGTAACAATCAATCCCATCACTATTCACCAACCTACCTGCTCCTTTCCACTCTATTTCCTCATTTTCCATCCAACTCAACCGAATTATTGGGTCTTTGAGTTGAGTTCAGGACAATATTTATCTTTGAACCATCATCATTAACAGTGGTCTTTGATCTCATTGCTTTTCATGGGATCTTGCTGAGTAGAAACTGGCTGCCACTTTCCCGACATTGTAACAGTGACTGGTTTTCAAACAAAACTGTCTATAAATGTCTTTGGGAGAGCCTGAGGTGTTAAGGGTTCAATTGAACTTCAGTTAGAGTCAGAGATTTGTACAGCACGGAAACCAACCCTTCAATCCAACTCATCAATGCTGACCAGATATCCGAAATTAATCTAGTCCCCTTTGCCAGCATTTAGCCCATATCCCTCTGAACTCTTCCTATTCATATACCCATCCAGATGCCTTTTAAATGCTGTAATTCTACCAGCCTCCACCACTTCTTCTGGCAGCTTATTCCATACATGTACCACCCTCCACATGAAAAGGTTGGCCCTTAGGTCCCTTTTAAATCTTTCCACTGTCACCTTCAACCTATGCCTTCTAGTTTTCAACAGCCCCACTCTGGAGAAAAGATCTTCTCTATTCACCCTATCTATGCCCCTCATGATATTATGAACCATTATATTGTCACCCCTCAGCCTCCAAAGTTGCAGGGACAATAGCCTCAGCCTATTCAGCCTCTCCAGATAGCTCAAACCCTCCGACCCTGGCAACATCTTTGTAAATCTTTTCTGAAGCATTTTAAGATTCACAACATTATTCCTGTAGCAGGGAGACCAGAATTACACAGTATTCCAAAAGTGCCCTAACCAATGTCCTGTACAGCCGCAACAGCTCCCAACTCCAATACTCAATGCACTGCCCAATAAAGGAAAGCATATTGAACAACATCTTCACCACACTATCGACCTGCAACTCCACTTTGAAGGAACTATACTTTTTTTGGATGAACTGGGAATCCTTCAGTTGTGAAAGATGCCATTCCATGACACTATTGGAGGAAGAGCAGCCAGTTCCCCCAGTGCCCTGGTTAATACTTATACCCCAATCAAAATCAATAAAAATCTATTTCCCTGCTAATTATCATAATGTGTTTGGGATCTTACTGTGCACAGTCTGCTGGAAAGAGCCATTGGGGCATCCTGAGTTGGGGACAAGTGCCTCACAAATTCAAGTCTTTCTTTAAAGTTGGAGCTTCCTGATCCTGACCCTCACCCATGTACTCTCACCTTCCAGGGGTCATTGAGTCATTAGGAGAAGTGACCTTGGCTGACCCTGGGGCAGTGAGACTCTTTGTAGCCTCACCCTTGACCTCAGCCCATTGGTGTGCAGCAAGGTTTGAAATGTAATCTGGAACCTTCCACATGGACACCCAATGAAGTATGTGGATCCAAGTCTGCTCCAATGTTCTCAGATAAAGTTCTCCTGATCTGTGGGTGATAGCAGGTTTGTTAAAGATGTATTGAGCTCCATCCCACTTTCCAGCTTTTGCTCCATAGCTCTGGAGGCTTTGCTGTTTCAAGTGAATATTCAAGTGTTTTTGCAATGTGATGATGGTTTTGGCCTCTCCCACCCTTTCAGTCAGTAAGTCCCAGTTCTCACCAGCCTCTGGGTAGAAACAGTTACTCCTCAACTCCCCTCAAACCCTGCCCCAATTCATTTCAATCTCTCCCCATAGCTAGTGCTTCTCTGCTGATGGAAATCAGTCCTTCCTACCCACTCTGTCCAGGGCCCTCATCATTTTACACACCTCGAATGCTCCACCCTTCAATATGATCACAGCCGATCATCCAACACAATCCCCTGTTCCTCCTTTCTCCCCACATTCTTTGATCCCTTTAATCCTAAGAACAATATTTAATTCCTTCTTGAACACTTGAACATCTAATTCCCTCATACTGGAAGAATGGATGAAAATTATTGGGTTGCTATTTTTTTGACCAGTCTGGACACAATGGGCTGATGGGCCTTTTGGGTCTCTATGATTCTATGATTGTATATTATGAATAACTGGGTACCAAGGACTGACCCCTGTAGTATGACAATTGGTAACTACCTGCCATTCAGAAAAAGACTTGTTCTTTCTGTCCTGTCTGCCAACCAGTTCCCAATCCATGTCAGTACATGATTCCAATCCTCTTGTTCGTTGGGCTTTCCCTGATTCAGTTGGACATATTTCATCCTGTCAGTTCTTTGCCTTCCACAGGTCCTGTTCAATGTCACACCTGCATTTTCTATCCTCCTCTCAGCTTTCTGCAGGTTTGATCTCCAGATAACCAACATCACCATCACTGTTTGGTCTTCTCTACTCTGCTGCCTTTTGACATCCCAGGCTGAGAGTCTATATTTGGGAGTCCCACCTTTACTCATTGTGGGAACAGATTCTGAACAATCTCTGTCTCATCCTTCGAGGTCTCCCACTGCCCTGACACTGATTTTCCATCATGTACTTGATTTCAGTCCACTTTGCTAAATCACCGCACAGTTTAGTAAAATAGTTCATTCCCAAATGAAAACTTTTACACTTGCTCCATTGTTCTCCATTTCCATCCGTACACTCAATCTGAGTTCTGATCACTGTCACTGAAATGCTCCCCCATTGATAGCCCTTCCAGCTGCCCACATTCATTCCCTAAACGATGGTCTAAAACTATCCCTTCTCTTTCAGGGGCAATTAGGGATGGGCAATAAATGCTGGTCCTGGCAGTGACTCTCATATCCCATGAAGCAATTTAAACAATACCTGTTCTTTTGTCGGGTCTATTCTGTATTGACTATAAATGTTCAATATGATTGTATTGCCAGTGAATATACTGAGAGTCAAAATCCATTTGCTTTGCAGGGATTAAAATTGTTTCTCTTGTCTTTCAGGCGTGAGAACTCTCAGCCCAAGCTGACCCTGCTGCCCCCCTCCCCGGAGCAGGTCAATGCCAAGGGCACTGCCACCCTGGTGTGCCTTGCCAATCACTTCTATCCCGATGAGCTGGAGGTGCAGTGGAAGAAGGATGGTGCAGTCATTTTGGACGGGGTTCAGACCAGCAACTACCTGCGAGCTTCGGACAGCACCTACAGTGTCAGCAGCTTGCTGACCCTCTCTGGGTCTGACTGGGAGTCCAACACTCGCTTCTCCTCCCCTCTCCCCTCAGCAAGAGCATCAGGAGATCAGAATGTGTGTAGAGTGTTGGAGACAGTCCACAGAGGAGACACAACTTTAAATAGAACAGGGCTGAGCTGGCAGGACAAAGGTCATTGTCAGCACTGAATTTCACCTCTCTTCCTTCTCAGGACTGGCTCAGAGACACTTGTGAGGTTTAGATGTTGAAGTCGGTCACTGCGACAGTATCAAGAGACTTTGCGCTATGTCAAAGCTCATGTTGTCCTTGTCTGGGGTGTGTTTGATTGGGAAGTGTTGACTGTATGCCAAGTAAAATCTCTTGAAGTTGCTGAAGACTGTCAGCTGTATAAAAACAATGTGAACCTCAGAAGTCTCTGCTTCAGTAAACCAGATCTTCTTCCTGCTCCGCTGTCAGTTCCAATTTAAGGTTTTGTCACTGTTTAAAGGGACAGGATTCTCATGTTATTGAGCAAATTTTCACAAGTGTTTTCCTCAAATGCCATTGTGGCTGTGAATTTGAGCAGCTTCCTCTGTCTGGGCTGTTAGTTGCAGTTTTTTTTCTGTCAATGTGAACGTGGAAAAGGGAATAAAGATGAAGATTCAATCTCTGTTTCGTGTGCTTTGGAAATAGATGACCCCCTCCCCCTCCCCCTCCCCAGTTGATTGGCTGCATTTCAGCAGGTCATTGTCACAATTGGTTGCTTGGCCTGTCAATCAATTACAATCATCTATCATTAATCATTTTCATATGATCCCTTTGGTCAGGAATTTATGTAGATTACAAGATTCCAAAAAGAACAGAAACTGAAAGTTGTTAGGACTCAATAAGTACAACCCGACGCATTCCTTCCAGGCCCAGCTGATGGGATTGCACTGTGCAATCTCTGTGGCATGTTGGGTAGCCCCTGAAACAATCTTCAGCCATTCACAGACATTGTCGGCTGTGTCTCTCTCAGTGTGTGTGTGTTACTTAGTGCAGCCTGTAGGTGTCTCTCTCAGTGCGAGTGTGTTACTCTGTGCTGCCTGTAGGTGTCTCTCTCAGTGCGAGTGTGTTACTCTGTGCTGCCTGTAGGTGTCTCTCTGAGGTCTGTGTCTCCGAGCGATGGATTGAGAATGGGCTTTGTGCTGGGGATTGAAGATCAGGCTTTAATCTTCTCAAATCATGAATGAAAAACAGTTCTGCTGATTCAGTCTGAGAGGCAGTTCATTCAGATGGCCAAAGTTAAAAAGCACACAATACCAGGTTTGAGTCAAACAGGTTTATTTGGAAGTAGAAGTGCTCGGTGCGCTGTTCCTTCATCAGGTAGCTGAAGGGGCAGGATCACAGGACACAGAGTTTATAGTGTTTCATATGGCAGCTGAGAGTGTATTCTCGGTAAAGGAGGGGTTTCAGAGGCAGTGGGCACTGTGCTCCCTAATGTGTTGCCCAATTACAAGGGGATTTTCTGGATACAGGTTCAGAGCAGTAGTGGCTGCCTGCCCAGCCAATGCTGGCTCACCATAGTTGTATTTCAGTTGTCAATTAGCCCGAAATTAGGAGCAGCAATATTATCTTCCAGGGAGGGGAGCTGTCTGAGGGAGGGAGGTTGAATTCTTGCAGCTCCAAGAGAGGTTGCCGTGGATTAATGACAGGTATGACCACCATGAAGGTGCCAAGTTCTCTCCTCCTGTCCCAGCTGTGATGCCCCTCAGGTTAAAAACGTGACTGTGCTAGTTTAGGATGATGACCATGTTCCTGGATGAGGTAGGGAGGGAAGGTCAGCCTCTCCCAAAGGCAGCACAAGCTGGATCGAAGGGGCATCAAGCGTAAGCATGGGGAGATTGACGGTGACAGGAGGAGGGGGTTGGTTCGCAAGTTGTTATTCAGTCAGGTCGCAGAGTCCTGCTCCTTGGATGCTGCCTGACCTGCTGTGCTTTTTCAGCAGCACATTTTCAGCCCTGATCTCCAGCATCTGCAGTCCTCCCTTTCTCCTATCAATACTTCTGACAGTCCCCATTTATTTTTCTTAGAACCTCTGACACTCCTGTTTATTTTTTTTCTATTGCCCTACTCTACTGCCTAACAGTGGTCTTGCTTATTTTTTCCCCAGCACCCATGGTGTGTGTGTGCAGGTGTGAGACACAGTGAGAGACACAAGGTGTCCGAAACTTGATTCAGTTTCCACCACCAGGAAGAAAGGAAACACCCGAGTGGCCTGTGACAAGCAGTGCCCTTCACATCAAAGGGCAATGCTGTGTGATCAAACAGTGAAGGGGAGGGCAGGGATTAAATCAAAATAGAGTTGGAGGGGGATATAATGCCCTCCACTCCCTGCGGTGCCCCCCTCTCCTTGAACAACTCCAGGGTGTTGCTGGACACCGCGTACTCCCTCTCCAAGGATACCCGAGTTCTAACGTAACCAGGGAAGAGGAGCAGGCAGTCGGCCCTCACGTCCCCCTCCACGACCCGCTGCCTGGACCTGTTTATGGGCAGTTTGGCCAGGCCCAGGAGCAGACCCACGAGCAGGACTTCAGACCTGCCCTCCCTCCTCCGTACCAGGTGCCCGAAGATCAGGAGCGTGGGACTGAAGTGCAACCAAAAACAGAGGAGGAGGTTTTTAAGAAAATCAAGAAGGAAGTGCAAACGCCCACACCCAATATATACATGGTCCATGGACTCCACAGCACCACAGAACAAGCAGTTGTGCTGGGAGTCTGTGAACCACCACAATCTGCGGTTGCAGGGGACCGCTGCATGCAGCACCCTCCACCCCAGATCCCCGAGAGAAATGGGGAGGACTCCCACTTAGAGAGCCCTCCACCGGGGATCCCTCCCCTGACCTCGAGCTCTCTGAGGCTAAAACGTCTGTCCTCAGGAAAAGGCTCACAGTCGTTCCCGCCCGACCCCACCTCAACAAAACGCGCACCCGCCACGAGCGGAGCTCTTCTTCCGCTGCCTCTATCTCCGTGTCTTTTTCTTTAACAAAAACTCCCAACCTCCCTCTGAGGACCCCTCGTCCCACCTCCAACATTCCTCCTTCACTTGGTCACACCCCCATCCCCCACCACCAGCTGTGTACACATCCTAGACCTCTTCAGTGCTGACCACTGAGGTGACATTAGCAGCCTCGTTTTCTCCATGTCCTCCCGCAACCCCGTCACCCTCTCCAACCATCCCTACTCTGATTGAGGACTCCACTTTCTCTGCACCAACCCCTGGTTCACTATCAAGCCCACTGACAAAGATGGGGTGGTGTTAGTCTGGAGAACAGACCTAAATGTCACATAGGGCGAACGCCAATTCTCCAATACCATGCCCTACTTTTCCCTTGCCCATGACCCCGCGGTGACCCATCAGGCCAAAATCACTCACACTATCAGTGCCCCCATTGCCTCCAGTGATCTCCCCTCCATTGCCTCCAATCTCATATACCCCCAACCCCACAAGGCCCAGTTCTATCTGCTCCTCAAGATCCACAAGTCCAACTCCCCCGGCTGACCCATTGTCCCAGCATGCTCCTGCTCCAGCAAACTCCTCTCATCCTACCTCAACTCTCCTCCTTGTTTCAGGCACTTCCCACCTACATCCGCTACACCAACCACAACCTCCATCTCTTCAGTAACGTCCAGATCCCTAGCCCTGAGCACTTTATCTCCACTATGGGTGTGCAGTCCTTATATATGTCCATACCCAATAAGGATGCCTCCAGACCCTCCACCTTTTCCTCTGCAACAGACCCATCCAGTCCCCCTCCACCAATACCCTCCTCCGCCTTGCTGAACTAGTCCTCACCCTCAACAACGTTTACTTTAACTCCTCCCATTTCCTCCAAATCCAGAGAGTGGCCATGGGCACCCAGATGGGCCCCAGCTACGCTTGCTTCTTTATTGACTATGTTGTACAGTCCCTCTTCAGTATCTACGCAGGCACTGTGCCCCAACTCTTCCGCCATTACATCAATGACTGCATCAGTGCAGTGACCTGCACCCAGGCTGAACTGGAGCAGTTCATCGGCTTTGCCCACAACTTCCACCCCGTCCTCAAATTCCCTTGGTCCATCTCGGACACCTCCCTCCCCTTTTTTGACCTCTCCATTTCCAATTCTGGTGATAATCTACAGACAGACATTTACTACAAACCCACAGATTCCCATATCTAGCTGGACTACACCTCCTCTCACCCAGTATCCTGTAAGAACTCCATTTCATTCTCCCAATTCCTCTGCCTCTGCCCCATCTGCTCGGATGAGGAGATATTCCACTGATCACAGATGTCCAACTGTTACGGACAATGTGCTTTTCCTCCTTCTGCCATCCACTGCACCAGGTCTATTTCCTGTTCCACTGCTCTAAACCCACCTCCCTCTAAATACAATAAAGGCAGAATCCCTATTGTTGTCACCTATCACCCCAGCAATCTCTGAATCCAACGCATCATTCTTAAACACTTCCATCAACTCTAACTAGACAACACCACCAAATACATCTTCCTCTCCCCACCCCTGGCTGCTTTCCACAAGGACCATTCCCTTCGATAATTCTTGATCTGTGTCACTCACACTGCAACCATCCTGAACCCCTCGGTACCTTCCCCTGAAACCTGAAAACATGCAAAGCCTGCTGGTACACCAATCCCACACCTCCATCCAGGGCCCCAAACAGTCCTTCCAGGTGAGACAGAGGTTCACCTGCTTCACCTCCAACCTAGATTACTGCATCAGGTGTTCCCCATGTGGTCTTCTCTACATCGGGAAGAGCAAACGTAAACTGAGGAACATTTCACCGAACATCTCAGCCAGACCCGCAGGGGCCGAGCAGTCCCACCAGTCAGCACCCATTTTAATTCCCCTTCCCACTCCATTTTTGACATGACCAACATTGGCGTCCTCCATTGCCACAATGAACCAAACCACATATTGGAGGAACAACATCTCATCTTCATTGTGGCAGCATACAACCCAGATGACTCAACATTGAGTTCTCCAATTTCAAATAACCTCCCTTCCCATCCCCGACCCCCTTCCCAGCACCTCTCCCTCCCCTCCACTACTCCCTTACACCTACCAGATTCATTCCTCCCACTGACCAACCAGGTCATACCCTCCACCTGTCATCACCTATCCCCACTTCATCATCCTGTCCCCCGCCACCTCTTTATCTGCAGCTCCTCCTACACCCACTCCCATTCCTGAAGAAGGGTTCCACCTGAAACATCAGCTTCTCCACCGCCTGATGCTGCCTGACTTGCTGTGTTCTTCCAGCCTCCTGCCTGTCATTGAATGGAACCAGCAGGAAAGGGTCAGACAATCAAGGGTCAGGCTCACAAACAAATGGGAATGGGATGTGCTACAGACAGATGCATTGAGCCAGTCAATCACAAAGAGAAGACCAAACTGGAAATGCAACACTAATACACAGTGGATGGAATTTAATATCAGAAAGTGTGAGACCATGAACTTGGGCCAGAATAATCTAAAGGCTGACTATTATTTAAATAGTGAGAGATTCCAACAAAGTGCAGTACAGAGTGATCAGGGTGGTATTGTGCATGGGACACTGAAAGTTAGTGCAGGTACAGCAAGTAATTGAGAAGGTGAATGGAATTTTCACCTTTATTGCTGGGGGTTGGAATTTAAAAGCAGAGAAGTCTTGTTAAAACTGTACAGGGTATTAGTGAGGCTGCATCTGGGGTATTGTATGCAATTTTGGTCTCTGTATTTAAGAAAGGAAGGACAGCCGTTGGAGTCTTCCTCCAACTCCTATTTCCCATGTCCTTGTGTGCTCCAGTGTCCTTCCCTCACAGCAGAGCTGGTTGTAGCCTGCCTGCAGTAACAGCCTCCAGTCTCTGGGTGGTGCTGCCAAATGATCTGCATTGTCCAAGCTGTCACAGTTCCCACATTACGGTAATGTCTGGTTTTTGGAAGCATTCCATTGGCTGTAAAATATTTTCGAACATCCTAAGTTCAAGAATGATGTAACAAAAATATAATTCTCCCTCCTTTTATATTTTATCTCTATGCCTTCCCACCTGTCTCCTAAAAACATCACAGACTTGTGTAAAATCCAGAATGAATCATGAATCTCTGGGAGAAATTACTCTGTGACAACACGGGGATTAATGACCACCTCCTCAGTGGGCTTTGAGGGTGAAGGTCAACAGCACGCTCATTGGGACTTGATCTGAGTTGTCTCCAGTTAGTCAGTGCTATTGTTCTGGGTCCAGACAGTACTGACCAATCCTGTGTTCTGATTGAGATGAAGGGTGAGCTGTGCTGGGCTTTCACACATGGCTTACACACACATAGTGAAGCAGGGATTACCCATTTCATGAGAGTAAATGGAACTAACAAAATGGGTGGATGTGACACACCCAAACTCTCCCTAAGATAGTGGGGACAGGAACAGTAATATTCTCAGATAGAAAGGATGATAGAAATGGTACCCCACAGACAGGGGTGGGACAGGAAAAGCGACGCTATTGAAAGACAGGGGACAGAAACTGTCTGTTCCCTACTTTCTTGTTGTGACATATGTCCTTGGGAAATTGGTTTGGTTTATATTTTCTCAGTTGTATTTAGGTTTGATGAGGTGATTCGGGAACAAGGATTCCAATTCCATATTTCCTGTCGCAGCAGATCCACTGAAGGTCATCCTTTCATTTGGAGCTTGCCCAGGTTTCTGTCCAGGCTGATGCAGCATGGTCTACCAGTGCTGCTCCTATTGAGCTAAACCATCACACACGAGGGAATCTGATGAACACTTTCTGTTTGTGCTGGCAAATGGAGAGATTTGCTTTCACTGAAATGGCGGCCAAAGAAATGAGTCAGTGGATGTATTTCTAGCTGAGCACAATGTTTTGATGTTCATGATGGGATGAATCTCGACAGTTCCCACTTGCCTTTACACCGACAGTGGAACAGGAAGTCACCATGCAGTGGTCTCCTGGCTCACACTGAGAAATCGTGTTGATGGTATAACTGCAGAGAGCAAGGCAATGGCTTGGACTCACCGAACAACCAGAGGCTTTGGCCAGCAACTGGATCACAGGCAAATGGCGTGTTGTATAAACTCTCAGTATCTCAGGGAACAAACACAACTACTGAGCTACAAAACTGAACAGGATATTTTTATGAAAATCGGCATTCTGAAAAGGAAATCCAAACACAATATGTATAAAATCTGGGTACAATCTAATTTCAGAGAGTACAGCATTTTCTTTGAAAGCTGGACAATAATGAGATGGGAATTCAGCCACCCACTCGTCACACGGTGTTGAAGTTGCGCTGTCCTCAGCATAACACGGTTCAAAGCCTTTTAATAACATGAAAGGGGAGAGGAACATTGCAAACTGTATTACCACGAGTGAGGATCCATTAAAAACTAAGACCATGATGTTAAATGCTCCCAGCCATAAACAACACTGAAGCATTCCCATCATTAGTTTGTTAAATGATGTTCAAAGTCTGCCAAACACTTTCATGAAGACAGAATATTTTAAATCTCAAGATGCATTGATGTTGTTTTTCAGTGCAATAGCAAGGAAGCAGCAGCTGACTCACTTTTCCTGAGAGAAAACAATCAACAGCAGAGATCTGTCCAGTGCTGGGAACACTTTAGACAAGACAGTTTGTTGCCAGCAAGTTACTGCAGCTTGAAAACTCCAGTACGGTCAGAAAGAGAAAAAGGACAATGTGCAGATTGTTGAACAGGCCCCTACACCTGGGCCTGAGGCAGGAGCCCAAGCTCCAACACACTGCCTCACTTCACACCAACCTTCACACAGTGCGGGGTCATGAACTCCGGCCATCAATCCCTCTGGGACAGGGACGGAGTGAGGGAACAGGGACAATTGTAGAGGAGTCAATAAGGAGTAAAGCAAGATGGAGAGGGTGTTTTGGAAAGGGGTTTGAGGAGGAAATATACTTTGTGCCCCTCGATACTGATATTGTCCATTTGTATCACAGAAAGAACAAAACAGCACACTGTGAAGACAATCACAAGTTACACCAAAGTACTTTTCTTATCACAGGGGACATTTTCATTGTGGTACGATAAGTACCCTGCTTCTGAAGCTGGACACACTCTCTGCATCTTTGCAGTTTATGTTTTACTGATCAGGGACAGTGAAGCAGCTGCCCTCTAGTGGCGAGAGAGAGCGCTTGCCCTGCTGCTGAGGATTATGGGTAAAGTCCCCTTCCATTTGCACCCACATGTTTTCAAGGGGCTGCTCTTTCAACGGTGGAACTGGACTTAATACATCAGTTAAGGCCAAGCCAACTTGTCATATAGCTGAGCACATCTTCCTGGCTTTTAGAGACACACAATTATACGAATTAGGGACAGATGAAGGAGATTCATCCTCTTGATCCTGTTCCACATGGTGGATCTGATTATTCCACATTCTTGCCTAATTCTGATAGATTACTGATAAGCAAGGGATGAAAGGCTGTCTAATTCTTCATTACAAGTATTCAGAGATTTCAGTTGACCTTTTGAACAAGAGTTTCAAAGACCTATGACTGTATGCAAGACAAAGAATTCTGCTTTTCTCACTCTTAAATGAGGGAACTTAGTTTAGTTTTCTATTACCCCTGAAAACGTAACATTTTTTTCACATCCAGACTGTATTCTATGCTAATGTTGATATGGCATCTGCTTTATCAGCTGCTCTCTCATGAAAACAGCTGCCTGTGCTGACACCTTCAGTGACTAATGCACATAAGCATCCAGGCCCTACTGCCCCTACAGCTATCCATATTTGTATCCTTTAGTTTGATTTGTCTCACCACATTTTCCTTCCAAAATGAATCACCGACATCTCTTTCCATTAAATTGTATCTGCAATCATCTGCTCATTCCATTATCTTACCGACATCCTTTTTGAAGTTCGACACTATCTTCTTCATAAGCCACAATACTTCAAAGTTTTATATCATCAGAAAACTTTGAAATTATGCCTTGTACACTCAGGTTAACATAGATTTGTTGTTAACATTTAGTTTAAATAAATTATCATCTGTTTTGACCAAATTCCCCAGTCAGTTAGGCCATGGCTAACCTGGAATACATTCCCCCTTAGTTCTGTAAACCTTACTGTCCTGAGCGAACGAACATCGAACCCTGGCCTTGACAGCTTTTCCAATTGCGAGTTCCGGATTTTCACACTTTTTCAGAAGGAGTTTTTCCTGAAATCATCCTAATTTTAATTTAAACAACCCTCTTGTTCTGAACTCTGGCACTGGAGAAAACAGTTTACATCAACATTGTTAATCATTTCCAGAGGAAAAGCCTCACTTATGCAACCTGTTTATTCTCATTAACAGTTTCAGGTCTGAAGGTGACATGACAGGCTGGATACTGAGAGGATGGTTCCTGTTGTAGTGCAGACAAGAACTAGAGGGTCAATTTAACACAAAGCAGTCTCCCGTTTAAAACCAGGAAGTTTTGTTTTGATGGCTGAGGATTGACAGTCTGTGGGATTCTCTTCTCTACATGGGAATGGAGCTTGGGTCATTGAGTTTACTCAAGGTTGAGGTAGACAGATTTTTGATGAACATGGCAGTTAAGGATAATTGGGGGAAGCAGAAAGTACAGCTGAGACCACACCCAGATGAGCAGTGATCTTCTTCATTGGCACAGCAGCTCCCAAAAGGCCTGCTCCTGCTCCTGGGCCCTATGTTCTGGCAGTGGCTGCAGCAATCCTGGACTCCCATCTTTCCTTTGTCACTCACTGACAAAAGTATCATTTCAAAACAAACATTATTTTCTTTAACAAACCCATCTCAACTCTCGTTACATTATTTTTCTCAGCTGCCTTCTTATCGCCACAGGGTTTGGGAAACATACGTTTTGTCTTCAGTTGGAAGGGAGGCAGGCAGAGACAGAGCGAGGCCTCAGAGAACACAGAGAGCTCTCACTCTGCACAGCAAAGCTTTTTTGGGTGGGGGTGAAGAGGAGAGAATCACGGGGAAAAGAGAACTTAGAGTTCAAAATAAAAGCTCTTCGCATATTGCCATCACTTAATGAATTAATGTGAGAGGATTGGAGACCCAGAACAATGAGAGTGTGGTGCCTCAGAGGCTAAAAGGCAAACATTATTCCTTCTCAGGGCATGAATGCCAGTGATGAGCCTCAAATGTATTGCCCATCTCCAGCTGCTCGGACTGCGTTCTTTGCTGAACCAGAGCATGGGGCAGTTAAGAATTGATTGGGTCAGTGTGAGACTGGAGTCACAGACCGGATGATGACTGGGTTCCCTTGCCCAAAGAACATTCATGAACATGACATTGAGTTTCATGGGTTTTTTCTTGTTCAGATCCCAATGATGATGTAGACCCCTTTACAGGACCCCTCGGTCTCATAATCGGTCAAAAGAATCACTAGGAGTACGGTCTGGTTAAAGCAATGTTGCCAGTTTAATAAATTAAGGCAGCCTGGCGCAGATTTGTCCAGCGACACGGAGGTTGAAAGCTTCTGCGTTCCATGGAGAAATGGCACAATTATATTCAAAAATTACACATTATTTATATGGTTTTTTAAGAGATAGCCTTAATTACAAGAAAAGACCAATCACATATAATAAGTTGACATGATTTCTGGGGCTGTTCTCATTGGAGAAGAGAAGGTTTAGGGGAGATCTGATAGAAGTGTATAAGATGATTAGGGGTTTAGATAGGGTAGATACTAAGAACCTTTTACCGCTAATGGAGTCAGGTGTTACTAGGGGACATAGCTTTAAATTAAGGGGTGGTAGGTATAGGACAGATGTTAGGGGTAGATTCTTCACCCAGCGGGTTGTGAGTTCATGGAATGCCCTGCCCGTATCAGTGGTGAACTCTCCTTCTTTATGTTCATTTAAGCGGGCATTGGATAGGCATTTGGAAGTTATTGGGCTAGTATAGGTTAGGTAGGACTTGGTCGGCGCAACATCGAGGGCCGAAGGGCCTGTACTGCGCTGTATCCTTCTATGTTCTATGATTTACAGCAGGTTAATCCAATGATATTTCCTGGGAAAGGGTTCTTAATTACAAGAAAAGTTCGATCAGCTATAATAAAGTGATATGATTGCCAACAGGCCAGTCCAATGATATTCCCTGGGAAACAGATTGTTATATGCACAGAATCACCCCGGGTTTGTTAGTTCAGGATTAGTTCAAATACCAAATCACTGTCTTATAATTCCTATTCTGAAAAATCCATTGTATTCTCTTAACTTGTATTTAGCTTAACACAGCAAAGCAGCAGCACAAGTTCACAAGAGTCAAATCATTACTTTCAGCCATGTTGTTGTGTTATTTTAAATTGAAAATTCATTTTGTGGTTAATAAAAATCTACATATATTTGTTGATTCTGACAATAACATAAATTCAAATTTTAGATCCTCATTCCCCCCTTTGTCATTCTATGACCACACCATAAAGGCATGGATCAAATTAACCCAATCCAATGGCAGTGAAAGACTGCAGTATTTTCTCTTCCTCCGAAGATGAATCAGGGGCAGGCGATGATGCTTCTCGTCATCATCTCAGTGGAGAAGAAACATTCTCTGGGTGGAGCCAATGTTGTCAATAGAAATTAATATTTTAGCAATAATACTCTTAACAATAGCAATACCAACAAAAAGACCAACTAAAACAATAGCAGCATACATAGCCATATTGATTAGCCAGTTGTACCATGAGCCAAAACCCCATTCTCTCAATCCTGCACCTTCATTCATTTGTTTGACAAAAGTGTGGATGCTATCTATATGTCTAGTAATGTTTTCGATGAAATTAGTGACCCCCATGATACACTTTCCTTTGACTATGGTGCAAACTCCACCTTCCTCCACAAGTATGTAATCAAGAGCACAGTGGTTTTGTTGGGTAAATAGGCACAATTCTGAAAGCATGTCCCTAATTTCTATTAGGGCAGCAGTTGTCTCATTTCATGAAATCATGAGTCCACAAATGAGATAATTATAGTTTTGATGACTAATAACTCCTGAAGACCCTCCTACAGAAAGAACACTAAGAGCTGCATATGCCAATGAGTGAGTTTTATTTTTTGATAGAACCCTTGCATTCTTCCATTCTGCACAAAAGTCAGGAGAAACTGAATGTTTAATCAGGGAATTTGAGTCTTGTTGCCAGGTAATTGGACAGGGAACAGTAGTTGGAAATAGTGTTCCTACAGCTACATCATGATGTGTATCTGCTCTATTCAGGGCAAGGTAGGTATATGTCTTATTGTAACTGAAAAAATACTATCCAGGTTTAGTATAGATAATGAAGGGACCTTCCCAATAAGAAGCGGGCCTATCTTTGTAACTTCCTGGAGTACCTGTGTAATTCATGATTATATAATTTGGCCCCGAACGTAAAGGCTGAAAATGATTTAGTCGAATGAGGGGGGTTTCTTGATAAGGGACGTGGTCGACATCCCAGAATAGGTCTACCCATCCAATAATTGGGAAAATACTAGTGCCATTAGGGGTATCATAACGAAGGTGGGTGTTGTTACCCACCTTACAAAGGGTTTGAATACCAGTGGTAATAGAGACACCTTTCTCCTTAAGGAATACACATGAGATGCAAGGTCCTTCAAGGAAGCAGTGATGACTGATACATTTAATCATAGTGCAGGGGATAATTTTAGGCACTTTTACATAAGTGCATTCTCCTCATCCCTTACCATTGCAGCAATTTGGACAGGATATTGCCGATTTATTGGAGGAAGTCCATAATCCTGTAAATGCTTTAGAACTATTCTATACCCCCATGTTAGGAGTTGGAAGGATAAAAGGGGTCAGGGAGTCTCTTGCTGAAGTAAGGGCATAACAAAGTTCTTCATCCTCTCCAAATATTTTATTATGGGTTGTTAGAAACATATTGCTAGTGAAGGATAACATCCCCCCTTTGTCTATTTTAACATGATCTATCTGAAAGGGGACAAGGCTTACCAGGGATGCCCATTGTACAAATGTAATCAACTGGCACACAACACCTTTACAGGGTAAAGACCATTTAGACTTGTTCTGTAAATTTACTGTTCAATCTTTTTGATGCAGTTGATCACTGCAATGGTCATTCTTGGTAACATTCACCTTCTCGGCACACAAGGACATCTTCCTGGCGTCGTTGGTACACAGTCTCTGTTTGCTCAGGATCACACAGGTAAACTGTCCCTTCTTATGCACCAATGCTGCCAATGGCAAGTCCACACAGCAGGTCAAGTTTGATCTTTATCATCTCCCCCTTGCAAGGTAGGAGGCCGCGGAGTGTCCATTGTAATAAAATATAAACTATTTCCTCCTTGTATATACAATATACACATAATCAATTAAAATAGGCAGCAGCAAAGAAGGAACACAAACTCATCTCGTAAGAGTCACCCATATTCTGGTTTGAGTATTGAGGGAGTACCCTATTTGAGGCCGTAATCTGTGCTCTTCAGCAGGCTAAGAGCAATTTTGAAATAAATAATTCTCAAATTAATCAAGTTCAAATAGCCCACTTGAGTAAATATATTGCCCACACTGGCAAAAGGCTCATTCATTTTAAACTCTGCACTCGAGATTCCTTTCCTACCCATTATTTTCTTACTTTATACGGAGGAGCCCAGGCATGGGTGAATTAAGCAAACCTATTTTTTATAAATTCAGCTTTGCTAAGATGTAATTCTCCTTGAAGTTTTACTACTAAAAACATCAATATTACCTAAAATTTAGATTAGTACTTCAATATGTTGTATTCTCTAAAAAAAAATCATACATTAACCTTTAGCCCAATCAAATGGCCTGAGCTACAGCTGTCGTTGACAGTATTTAGAATTCAGTGTAGAAACCAGATGGGGATTTTGAGCAGAGAAGTTGGTGATGAATATTGCATGGAGGGCAATGCTGCCCCCAAATTACGGTAACATGACACAAAGCTTTCAATCCAATCTGACATTTTCTAATATTGAGCTAACCCTAAAATTTAGACATTGGTACTGTCTTAAAATTATAAACCATCACTGTTCAGTATCAAATATTTAAGTGAAGATAATAGCTCAGGCAGACACTCTTTCTTCGATCTAACAGCCCAATCCAAAGATAAATCAAATTAACCAGTGTGCATTCTTATAAGCTCCATACACAAAGCGAAGACATTTAGGCTTAGTGTCTATGTATGAAACTAAATCACTTGATAACTCAGTCAGTAGTACCTTGTAATATAAAGTACCTGTAATTATTGCAGAAATGGAAATTTGCAACTTACTTCCAAATTTCTAAACAATATGGAAAACAATCCAAACATTGGGAGTTCCATCTGCTATATCTCTACACCCCAATCACATGCAGAATTTCTTCAACTAACCAGGAAGGTAGCTTTCCATTCTTTAATTAACAATGAATTAATGCAGCCATGTTTTAAATTAACCATGAGGAAATGGGACAGGTCACTGACAATGTGTAAAGGGATAAAAACAAGCGACCCCACCAAATAATTTTGATTTGGGCTAATATAATTGATTATTATAAATATTATATCATATTATTATAAAATAATAAATAAAATAATCATTATCTCTAATTCATGGTGGGAACCCAACAAGTGACTAAGACATTTTAAAAACTGTACTCTGCTGCTTTATTCTTCTTTTTGCATCATTCTCTTCCCTTCTGTACTTGATCTCCTTGCTTCTATTTTCATTTTAACCTTATTTACCCAATCTAAACTGGTATGATGACAGTCAGTAAGCAATACAGAAATCAAACTCTACATTGTGAATTGGTACTGAACAGACAGTCTCATTCCTCCATGATTTCTGCACCTTACCCAGGTCTGGCACACACGTCCTTATACTGTGTCTAACCGGGTTTTGCTAGGGACACAATGGGATCAGAAGTTTGGGGTGTAAGGCTGCCTGCTTGACAGCTGCATCTACTTGCCTCCTACTTTAGAAACAGTATCAGTTTCTTCAGCATGAGACGAACATATTGATAATTGTCAGATTGATTGGACAAAGTAACATTACTATAACACTGCCCCCTTGAGGTTAAAAGTCTTCAATGTTCCCACAAGGCTCCAAAATCGTGGATCATATTAAAAGCACAATGAAGAATCAATGCATATTAGTAGATTTTCCTTTAGATAGGATGAAAACATGTCTATTCCCAACGTCAGCACAGATGTACATTACTCCCCATTGGCCACATTTCAACAGTTAAAGCAAGGGCCAGGCATTTGTCCCTGGGGGATTTTGCTGTCTTATTGCCAGTCTCAAAGTTGAAATACTGGGGCCTGCCTGTCCCCATTTTCAGTCCTGTCTGGGCCCAGAACCAAAGCACAAACTAACTGGAGACAACCCAGATCAAGTCACAATGAGAGTGTCATTGACCTTCACACTCAATGTTGCCAAAGAGGACATTCTCCCAGAGATTAATGATTCATTCTAGATTTCAAACAAGAGACTGAGATTGTGAGGGGTGTGGTGGAAAGAACATCCACTACTCTAAGAAAATTACCAGGAGATGCAGAAAATCCTTTATGAAGTTAAGCTTTTATTTGCAAATACAAGCTGTAGCAATCAAAAACTATATGTCCTGTCTGCCCACCCTCCTCCTGAAGTCTCTCCAGTTTATACTGCCCTAGTTTCTACACTAATCTGATAGCATTAGCATAACCAATCATACTAGCTTGCTTTGTCTCTCTAAACTAATCATCGTCTGACACACTGGTCTACCGCTTACATTTAACCTATCACATTACACCACCATAGTCTTTAGCATTAGCTCATCTATCGTGTGATTTAACTAGCCTATCAGAGTGTGCTACCATTATCTGTTACCTGAGCCCAGTAACATGACCCTATGCATGCATTACTCCACTAAATTAATGACATAACTTCCACATTAACTTCCATATGTTCCATACTAGTTACTTTATTTCCTAGACTAGCAGCCCGAAGTTTGCACCACTGCATTTATAGTATCTATGAGCTCCTCCAAACAAACGATTGTGCCGGCATATGCATTGTTGCAACAACTAGTTTATTCATGTCTTTAATGGATGGAAACCTGATATTCTCACCTACTCTGACAAAAAGTGGTTCAGATTCCTTTCTACATAGGTCATCCTTGATTCTGTCAGCAATATCTAATTTGCTAGATTCCCACCCCCGCAAAAAAACCCCAAATTCTTTGTTTCCCAACAAGAAGGAAACATACAGATCTACGATGGAAAGGTGTTTCATGTTTGATGCTGTTCTGATGCCTGCTTTGTGATGAGTTCATGGTTTTTGCATTTGCTAACCTATTTCTATTGTTATTCAGATGGAATTATTCTTCTGGTGGCTGATTCATTTAAAATGAATTCATATAAATGGAGAGGCTGAGCACAGCAGGTAATAGTGAAGGCAAAGTGCTCTTGGCCTTTATTTCAAAGGGAGCAGTGTGTAAAAATAGAGAGGTCTTGCTAAAATTATACCTAAAATCAAACCTAAAGTACCATGAAGAGTTTGATCCCCTTATCTGAGGAAAAATATACTGGTATTTGAGATGATCCAGTAAAAGTTCACTGTTAGTTCTGTGGATGGAGGGATTTTCTAATGACAGGTTGAATAAGTTAGTCTCGTATTGATTGGAGTTTAAAAGAATGAGAGGGAACCTGATTGAAACATAAGGAATTCTTAGAAGCCTTGACAGTGTAGATGCTGAGAGAGTGTTTCACCTTTGTGATAAAGTCTAGGGCCAGAGAGCATAAACTCAGAGTAAGGGATCGCTCATTTGAAACCAGTTTGGAGGAGTTCCTTCTCAGGGCGGTGAATCTGTGGAATTCTTCACCACAAGATTGTCAGGGCTGGGAAGCTAAACATATTCAAAGCTAAAATTAATTTTTGTTCAGTGAGAAAATAGAAGGTTATGTGAAAAGGCAGGAAAGTGGAGTTGCAGATTATCAGATAACCCATAAGCTTACTGAAAGGTGAAGTGAACCTGGGCTGAATGGTCTGTTTCAGAGGTGGGGAACCTTTTCATGTTGGAAGGCCACATTACGTTAGTTGTAATCTAATAAGGCCTCATCCAAGAGACTTCCATTGTATAAATGGTGATACTGTTAAACTGTGTAACTATTCTCAAATTTCACTTCAAATGGAAAGCCACGTGCACTGTTGTCATCAGTTTCTAAACACTGGTGTACTGGATACACCCAGGCTCTCGCCAACCAGCCTCAGGCAGAAGTGGCTCCAGTCAGGCAGGGAAGATAACGTACACTCTAGAGTCGCATTATAACTAAATCATGAGCATAGCAGGAGTTGAAATAGCCCTTATTACTTACCAATTTTTTAATTGTGGCGTTCAGTTTGTGAGGATTATTTTGCTGAATTTTCTTTTACTCTCTGGTATTTTAAATACATTCATGTTAAAATTAAATTAAAATAATAAAGGATGAAAAAAAAATTAAGAAAAAATAAAAGATTTGTTCTGCAAAATTTGGATTCATTCAAAAGGCCACACACAATGGCCTGGAAGGCCGCAGGTTCCCCACCCCTGCTCTGTTTATTCTATGTCTTATTATCTTTTGGTCATTCATGACACAAGTATCACAAGCGTAGCAGCATGTATTACTCTTCATTGATAGTGTTTCATAATGTGGTGAGTTTTGAATTGCAGTCAGAGTGAACTTTGCAGATGTTTGACCCAGTGACAGTGAAGGAATGTCTTTATAATTCCAAGTTTCGGTGGTATACGGTTTGGAGGGGAGCTCCAATATACTTGTTATCTTTGCTTTCATAGGTGGAGGTCAGGAGTTTAGGTAGTGTTGAGACACAAGCCTTGATAGGTTCCTGAACTGCCGGCATTGTGCAACAGTGACTGAGGAATATTAAAGGCTGTATATTGGGTGCCATTCACCCTGGCTACATTGTCCTTGATTTCAACTTCTTGAAATGTTTTTTGTAATAATTCCTGTTTTTCTGCAGGCAATACATCTCAAAAACAATCACATTTGTTTCAACAAAATGTAGTAGACAATATATTCTGGTCCAAGGAAGGATTGGACTTCTTGGCAATGATCTGAATTTGTATCTGGAATTTTAATGGATTCGTTTTTTAAGAATATTGTGTGTTTTACTTTTGTTGTGGAAGTTTTCAGCAACTGCATTGCACATTATCAAAATGTGAGCAGAGTTTTCAGAGCAGATTGTAGGATGTGGGTTGGACTGAAGCTTTCTCAGTGAGAGGAAAGTATTAATAGAAAAACTATTTTTTTCAGTTTTCAACCCAACAGGGGAAAACCTCAAAGAAGGGCTATGTAGTTGGAAGAGCATTGAGTTGTCAGTGTGACAGAGGGATTTACTGTACTCAGTGCCTTCTTCCCCAAGCTGCATTCATCCCGACATCCTGATGTGTAAACAAAACAGAAATTTCTTAAACTCTAGCAGGTCTGGCAGCATCTGTGGAGAGAAAGCAGAGTTAATCCCTTCTGAAGCATCCTGACTTGTACCTTTTGCATCAGACTTCACCGAGTCAGGAGGTAAATTACTTCACTCAGAGTTTCAGCCTCTGATGTTATCCTGTAAACCTTGTTTATTTGGCTAATCCAGTTCCATTTCTGGTAAATGGTGACATCCTCCAGGATAGTGTTAGTGGGATCCAATTATGGTAATGTCGTGAATGATGAGGGGAGATGACTGGATCCTATGTTTTGGTCATTGTCTGGCACTGTTTGTCACCAATGATATTTCCAACCTATCAGCCCAAGACTTCTTGAATGTTGTTCAGGTTTTACTGATAGTGACTCGGAATACAGCTGAGGAATTATGAATGGGATTCAACAGTGTGAGTCATGAAGCATCCTCATTTCTGACCTTACGGAGAAAAGGACCCTGAAGATGATTGGATCTTGGACAATGCCCTGGGACTGAGGTGTTTGAACCTGCAACAGACACAACTATTTCCTAATTCCATTGGCTTCAATTTTTCTAACACTCCTTGATACAATACTTCATCAAAAGCTCCCTTAATGTCAGCCCAATTATTGGATGTAATGAGGATTGGCATTGAATGGTCCTGACAGAAGCCAAACTGGGCATCAGTCAGCGTTTTATTGAGGAATGTATTTCTTAATTGCATTGTTAATGATGACCAACCATTTTGCTGAAGATTAAGCAGAGACAGATGGAGCAACGTTTGAATAGTTTGGACATTCCTCCATTTTGAGGGCAGGATTTACCTGGGTAAATTTACACATTGTTAGTAGTTGTCAGTGTTGTTGCTGCATTTAAACAGATTGCCAAGAGATATGACTCATTCTGGAGCACAAACCACCAATCGTACAGTTAATATGTTTTCAAGCCTTATTGCTATTGCAGTGTCCTCTTATCCCTTCATATGAAACAGAGAAGGATGGAGTTAAGTTGGTTATTTTCCCCATTGGTTTTGTTACTACCTGCTGCAGACCAAGTCTACCAAATTTGCCCTTTAGGATTGCACCAACCTGGCCATTAGTGCTGCTATGAATATATATTTGGTGATGAAAACTGAAGTCACGCACTTAGAGCACATTCTGAGCCCTTGCCACCCTCACTACTTCCTCAAAGTGGCGTTCAACATGGAATACTGATTCACCAGTTAGGGGGTGGCGGGAATCAGCAGGAAGTTGTTCATGGTTGACCAGATGCCCTCAGACTTTATGGAATCTGAAGTCAATATTGAAGTCTCCCAGAGCAACTCACTCCCAATTGTATGATACTGCCACTACCTCTGCTGAGTCTGTCCTGCTAAGGAGGAGTGTGCAACATTGGCTGTAAATTGGGTGTGACTATGTCAGGCTGAATCTTGAGTGTTCTGTGGGGCAATTAGACACAATCCCTGACTATGAGTAAGGAGAACTTTGCAGAGTCATCAGGGCTGGATATATTGCTGTTATTTCTGGTTCCTTGATTGTTATTAGATTACTTACAGTATGGAAACAGGCCGTTCGGCCCAACAAGTCCACACCGACCCGCCGAAGCGAAACCCACCCATACCCCTACATTTACCCCTTACCTAACACTACGGGCAAATTAGCATGGCCAAATCACCTGACCCGCACATCTTTGGACTGTAGGAGTAAACCAGAGCAGCCGGAGGAAACCCACGCAGACACGGGGAGAACGTGCAAACTCCACACAGTTGCCTGAGTCGGGAATTGAACCCGGGTCTCAGGCGCTGTGAGGCAGCAGTGCTAACCACTGTGCCACCGTGCCGTCCACGTACCCTTAGCAGGATAGACTCAGCAGAGGTAGTGGCAGTATCATACAATTGGGAGTGAGTTGCTCTGGGAGACTTCAATATTGACTTCAGATTCCATAAAGTCTGAGGGCATCAGGTTATCACATGGTGTGTTAGGTTTTATTATTTACCTTCCCGAGCAGTTTATGGAAGAACTAGGTGGCTTACTTGGCTACTTCAGACTGAAGAGCCAACCATGTTGCTGTGGGCTTGGAGACATATGGAGACCAGAACTGGTGGGGAAGACAGATGCTCTTACATAAGGGATGGCAGAGTTTTCAAAGTGGTGACCCTGGGAAAGTGTCTGGTATTGCCAGGGGCATATGGGTGTTTTTAGTATTCATGGGACACCTTTTGAAAAATTTATTATTTCCTGTCTGTTTTCTGGAATGTTTTCAGTGTTGCTGGGGTGTCAGCATTTTAAAAATGTCCCTGAGAATGTGTTGGTATTTGGCATTTACATGGACTCTCATGGAGGGTTTCAGCATTTATTGAGGCTCCCTGGCAGCGTGCTTTTAGAATCTTCATCCATGTGTTTGAATGTTTATTCAAATAGATGGGAATAACTATTTGTAAAAATGGAACCATAGCAGATGAAAGAAATTTAAAATTCTCCATGACATTTTTCATTTTCCCAAACTAGATTTGTTAACTTTGCATTGAATCAACACTCTTGTGTAAATTAGATCAAGATTCTTTTAAGCGATGTTTATTTCAGATATTTCTGGAAGTTTCCAAAGATGTCATCTTTGTTCCTAGACTTGAGTAAGGGTTGTGGTTTTTGTCCTAGCACCTAGTAGAATTTATGATAGTGGAGGTGCTGGTGTTGCACTGGGGTGGACAAAGTTAAAAATCACACAACACCAGGTTGGAGTCCAGCAGGTTTACTTGGAAGTACTGTACTAGCTTTCAGAGTGTTTCTCCTTCATCAGGTGGTTGTCAAGCAGGATCATAAAACAAAGGATCTTATGATCCTGGTCCACAGCTACCTGATGAAGGAGCAGCACTCTGAAAACTAGTGCTTCCAAATAAACCTTTTGGACTATAACCTGATGTTGTGTGTTTTTTAACTCTGTAGAATTTCAGCAATGTTTGGAGAGGAGTATCTTTTGGTTGTAGTGTACTGATGGTGTTTCGCCTCTGGTTTTCTTCAGTTTCTTCCTGTCAACTGATGTAAATTTCAGTCTCAGCAGTCTACTGGTTTCCTCATTCTGTTGCAGTATTTAGAGTTCTCAGACATGTGCAGTTTTGGCGCGGTTTCACTTAACAGGCAATCATCCCGATAACATGAGCCAACTTTTTGAACAGCAGTGGGCCTTGTAATGGTGGTAGGTGATTTGAGATTAAATAGAGCTATCAGTGATGAAGGAGCAAGTCAGAGAGCGTGTGTGGAGGTGATGTGCCTAAGGTGCTGACTCATTTGTAGTGTCAGAAGTATCTTTGAAGTTTTCAAGTTGGCAAGTGTTTGAAAATGTCAGACTGTATCTGAACCCAGAAGTATCTAGAAAATGAAATGTGCCATCATAACCTTTTTAATGTAGAAAGATGATTATTCCTGTAAGGTGTTGACCCTGACCTCAATTTCTTTTTCTTGGAATGGAAATTTATTTTCTCAATTTTCTTCCCTGTTCTCCCTATTCTGACTGAGAATTTGGCCAAGTAATCATTTTCTTTTTCTGAGCCTTTATCATGTGTTGCCGGGCAAATTAGAGAAGGAATCAGAGGGCTGATCCATCCCACATGAGTGCACTTGGCAAAGGGGAATCACTGGATGGATTTTCTTCCCTTTTCTGCCGAAGTTGAAGCCGTTCCCTACAGCTTGGAGATTGGTCAGTTGCAGAACACTTCAGCTCGGTGGTGTGTAACAATATCACAGTGTTGTGTGTAATCGTATAACAGGGCCTGTGTCTGTTGTCTGGTATTGATCTATGCAACTTCAGAAAAGAAAAGAAAACTTGTTTTAAATGGCACCGTTTACAATCATGGAAATTTCTTTATGTGGCTTACAACCAGTGAACACTTTGTAGTTTATGAAATAGCAAATACAAAATACAATTTGAGCATATTAGGTTCATCAAAATAGCAAATTGTTGAATAGGATAGTCTGTTGAAATAAACATTGACCAGAATGCTGAGGTCTTCTGCATCCGTCTCATCTGAAGGACACCATCAGTAAAATAGTGCAGTACACCCTCAGTACAGTACAGGTCATTCTGCTATAACTTGTATTTCGTTAACACAAATTTGCTATAACACAATCGACAAATTGGGGACATTGTTTCTAAAGCACAAACTCTGAAAACGTGTGTTGGCTGTAACCTGATTACATCGCGAAGACTTTAAGTGCTGTTTCTAAAATGTGATTTTCCGATATCATGGGGGTTGGACAGCAATGCAACCATTATGTTATAGAAGAACTACCTGGAGTGAAATGTCTGCCTGAGAGATCTGCTCAAATCTCTGGTGGGATTTGAACCCACAATCTGCTGTCTCAGGCTACACAACTGCTATCTGGTCAGTGACGGACCTTTCCTGCTCTTAAAATAAGTGGCACAGTTGTGATGAAATACCCTTTTGGTGTGGTGTGCACATTATGTCATATTGCTCCCATTCTGATCCTCTTTATTTGTCTAAATCAATAGAGAACCAACTAATTTCCTGAATTATCAACCCTTCCACATATTCTCATGTCAATAACTTTTATTCATTGCCCTGAAGGCCTCAATTGATAGAGAACAGCGAAAGACCAAGCAGATGATCAGACTTTATTGTTTAAAATATTAAATCTCTTTGATGTATAGGATATTTGATTAATCTACATGCAGAAGAGCCTCGATTATCTGGCATTCGATTATCTGAATTTCGGATCATCCAAAGTAGATCGTAAGATCCCGATGCTTGGCTAAACTGTATTACCCAGCATTCAATTATCCAAACAAAACACTCCTTACCCATGTCGCTCAGGTAATCGAGGTTCCTCTGTAAATTGTTCCATTGTTTTAATGTTGTGCTTCCTTGTGAATCTACATTATTACCTGAAAAGCACATGGCTGTTCTGGGTTGTGTTTAATTGTTTGCAGTGAACAGTACGTTCACAACAACATCAAGTGTCCCAAACTAATCGTCATCAAATTGATTTACCTTTCTCCCTCAGTTATTTTTTTAAAAATTGGAACTATCATTAAACCTTCAGAGTAGTCACAGCATATAACCGTGTGTCAGCTCTTTTCCAGTTCCTGATGAGAAACATCTCTGCCATGACACAAGCCAACCTCTAACTTTACAGTCACTTGCAAATAAATGTTTGTTCGAACCATTCTTTGTTTCTGTATCAAAGGCATTTGCTGTAACAGGCAATAATATTTGAAGAGCTCATTTATCCACCATTTTCCAAGGGTGGGTTGTGGAGGCTTTCCTTGGCTAATTCTCTTTATTTTCACCATATAAGGGAAGTTGACCTGCCAGACACAAATTGGGCATTTGTGTCTGAGCATAAGTTGGACTTTCTCTGCAGATTGCAGCTGCAGTAAAATATCCCTATTGTGACCTTTTACCACCTGCTGTAGTTGCTTTATCAAACTCCCTGTTTGGTTATGTATATCTCATGTTCGGAAAAGATTTCCATGCTGTGGCTGTCTGTGACTATTGGACTCTTTGTGACTGTGACAATCTATTTCTCTCTGTGACTCTCTGTGACTCTGTCTCAATCAGAATGACAAATGTTACAATGTATTTATTGCACATTTCTGATAAATAATTTGTCTTGTGGAAAGGGAAGATGCATTTAACATGAGGTGAACTGATAGAGTTGTGAAAAGAGGTCTGTAATGTAAGAAAAAAATGTCAATCACGGTTTAATTTTACTAATGTCAGTAAATGACTATTAACCATTAATTTACAGAAATGGCACATTTACATTGCGAGAAGGAAGAGAGGCGAGATAATGTAGGGACCAGGAAATGGGACTTGGCCAGATTAGCAGTTGTTTAATGAATGGTAGAGTCTCAGAAAAACAACCAAATATTTGCAGGGGCCAATATAAAGAAAGAAATACTTACATCTAAATAGTGAGTTTTGTGGTTCTGGGGCATCTCAAAATAGCTCTCTGCCAATGAAGTACTTTTTGAATTCTGGTCATTGTTCCAAGGGAGGTATTGTGATGTCATAGTTCCAATTGTTCTGGCATAATAGCCACTTGGTGATCATGATAATCTGGATAATCAGATTCCCAGCAAAAACTTGGTTGAATATACAGCACAGACACCAAAAGAGCTGCTGGAAATCTGAAACAAAAACAGAAATTGCTAGAAAAGCCCAGCAGGTCTGGCAGCATTTTTGGATAGAAATCCGTGAACATTTCTGATTCAGTGACCTTTGTGGTTATGGGACATCTCAAAATGGCTCTCTGTGAATGAGGTATTTTTTGAATTCTGGTCATTGTTCCAAGGTAGGTATTACGATGCCATGGCTCAAATTGTTATGGCAAAATAACCGGGAACAAGGACTTGGGCTTCTGTTGATGGTTACTGACATTATTTGATTTTGGTTCTGGCGTACACACACAGATGCTCCTAGTTTGAACCTACTACTTACTACTTGCACACTCTTCACTGAAGCTACATTATCTCTCAGGACTGGAGAACATCCCACACTGGTGAAGGATTTGATGCTCGATGTTGGTATACCAAGCAGAATTCAATTGTTTATACAAAATGCTGTATTTTATTATCATTAAATAATGTCTACTTAATTTTACTTTTTTTGACCAAATGTCGTAATGCAAATAAACATTGAAAATCCAAATCCAAAATAAATATTTGAGTTTCTGATTGCAAGCTTGTAATGTAATCTAAGCTGAATCTGAAAATCTGTGTTGTTGATTATCTTTGCTTTGCTTTTGTTTTAGGTGAGCTGACAAGTTGTGGAGTAGAACATCTAACAAGTCAGTCCTACTAAATCAGAGACTGAAAAAGAGTCGAAGTACGAGACAAAGGTACAGTGGTGCTGATTTGCAAACTACTCCAGTTAGTTGTAGTGCCTTCAATCACTGTTGTGGTGACTATTGGGTTCAGTCATCAATACTTTGTGGCAGATTAGAGATAATTTGATCCTATCGCCAAAGGACCGTTATAAAGAAAGAAATATTTACATTTAAATTGCGAGTTTTGTGGTTATGGGACATCTCAAAATGGCTCACTGCCAATGAAGTATTTTTTGAATTCTGGTCATTGTTACAAGGAAGGTATGATGATGTCGTGGCTCCGATTGTTATGACATAATAACCAGTTGGTGTTAGTACTGGATAATCAGATCCCCAGCAAAACCTTGATTGAATATACAGCACAAAAACCAAAAGAACTGCTGGAAATCTGAAACAAAAAAAAAATTGCTGGAAAGCTCAGTAGGTCTGGCAGCATCTGTGAAGAGAAATCCTTTAACATTTCTGGTTCAGTAATCTTTGTTATTACGGGACAGCACAAAATGGCTCTCTACGAGTGAGGTATTTTTTGAATTCTGGTCATTGTTCCAAAGGAGTATTATGATGTTGCGTGTTGTGGCTCCAATTGTTATGTAATAAAAACCAGGAGAACACAGGCTTGGGCTTCTGTTGATGCTTACTGACATTATTTGATTGTGGTTCTGGTGTATATACACACAGATGCTCTAGTTTGAACTTACTACTTAATTCTTTTACATTCCTCACTGAAGCTAATTTATCGCTCAGGACTGGAGAACGTCCCACACTGGTGAAGGATTTGATTGTGCTGTAAGGCTCAACATTGGTATACAAACCAGATTTCAATTGTTTATTCAAAATGTTGTATTTCATTATCATTAAATAATGTCGACTTAATATTGCTGCTTTTGACCAAATTGAAAATCCAAATCCAAAATAAGTATTCGAGTTTCTGATTGCAAGCTTGTAATGTAGTCTAATCTGAATCTGAAAATCTGTGTTGTTGATTATCTTTGCTTTGCTTTTGTTTTAGGTGAGCTGACAAGTTGTGGAGTCAAACATCTAACAAGTCAGTCCTACTAAATCAGAGACTGATAAAGATTCAAAATACGAGGCAAGGTACAGTGGTGCTGATTTGCAAACCATTCCAGTTAGTTGTAGTGCCTTCAATCACTGTTGTGGTGACTATTGGGTCGAGTCATCAATGCTGTGTGGCAGATTAGAGATCATTTGATCCTAAGGCCAATGGACTGTCATAGAGAAAGAAATATTTACATTTAAATCGGAGTTTTGTGGTTATGGGACATCTCAAAATGGCTCTCTGCCAATGAAGTATTTTTTGAATTCTGGTCATTGTTACAAGGGAGGTATTATGATGTCGGGCTCCGATTGTTATGACATAATAACCAGTTGGTGTTAGTACTGGATAATCAGATCCCCAGCAAAACCTTGATTGAATATACAGCACAAAAACCAAAAGAACTGCTGGAAATCTGAAACAAAATAAAAATTGCTGGAAAGGGTCAGAAGGCCTGGCAGCATCTGTGGAGAGAAATCCGTCATCATTTCTGGTTCAGCGATCCTTCCTCTGAACACTGCAACAATAACTTTTATTTCTCTCCATGTTGTGAGGAAGAGTCACTGCTCCTGAAATGTTAACTGATTTCTCTCTACAGATGCTGCCAGACCTACTAAGCCTTTCCTGCCATGTCTGTTTGAAGATACAGTAAATGTTTTATTAACTGTCACCAATGGGACCAGGAGTGCTGGTTGATCAAATATTCCAGTGTCAAACAGACTGACATAATCAATGCTTAGTAATAGAAACCTAATGCAGGGGTATACACATCACTTTATTTGTCGTATAACTCACTGAATCAAGCATGCACATTTGCCTTAAATAAAACTTAATGGCAGAGTGCCTTCTCACTTGCAGCCTCAACTGACAACTCTGACACCATGAAAATGCGGTGACCTTCGAGTATTTCAGGTGTATAATTTTTGTTGGTTTATTAAGAGCAACAGTTCATAAAGTGCTGTCCCATGATTGTTTTTGGCTGCCTGGTTGAATTACTAGCACATATTGCAGTTCACCATCTACATTGCACAATTCAGTAGTGTGATGGAATACTTTCAACTTGCCTGGATGAGTGCAGATCTAGTAATACTGAAGAAGCTTGACACTATTTGGGACAGAACAGCTGAGGGCTAACACCACATGCACAAACCTGCACTTCCTCCACCTTCAACACTCAGCACCAATCTGTACCATTTGCTCAATACACTTACAGAAGCTCTCTAAGACTGACAGGGTGGCACCTACCAAAACCATTCCAAAACTTTAATTCCATGCTGTACATTTCTACACATTCTATCTTCTGCATCATCGCCCTGCTCGCTTATCACCCTCTTGTTACTTAATTTCATTCTCTGCCTTAACCCAGTCCTTCAGTTTCAAAGTTCCTATGGACAGATTTGTTTGTGGCTCCCGTTTACTTTTCCAACTCTTTTCTGCCCTGCCCCCCTCCATATCTCAGGTCATTCTGTCTGCTGAACATTTTAGCTCCATACTTCCCAGTCTCACCCTGACATTTCCTGCTTCTTAGCTTCCAGTTTCCCTCAAAATATATGTTTGACACCCTGCATGTTTTCTAGTTCCCCTTTGGTTCCTGCCTGGGTCTATCCTAAGAGTTTTTACTGCAGGAAACATACTATTTTAACTTGCATTGTGTTTGATTCATTATTTTTCTTTCATCCCAAGTTGCGGCACACAGAAAACAGGCTTGAAGCTGTACCCACCACTACTGCAGTGACAGACGCAGTGATGGATACTAAGAAAGCTTTGAGCAGTGCTACTCGAAAAATTAGCGGACTGGGTAAGTGGAAGGAATACAAAATGAATTGTTCATGGTAATTAGATCAACAGTTACTCTTGACCTCATGCTGGCCATTGTTAATCAGATAAAAGTAATAACCCTGGTGAAATTAAGTTAAGTGGTCGAGGGTCATGCACTGACATTTTGCAGTGTTTTGAAAGCATTTGCAACAGAGACTGAGGCGATGGAATCTTTTCCTTCTCTCTAACTTTTGGAGCTTCATTGGTAAAGCTTAGCAGGCAAAGTCAACCCTCCATTCCCTTCCTGAAGTGGTCATCTCCCGCTTCCATCTGTGTCAACACCTGTTGCCCTTTGCAGATTCCCCCCAAATGTCTGGTTTATCACTTTGTGCTGGTCCACAGAATTTGAGGAGGTGGGCGAGAAGAATTACCTTACCTTCTATCTCTTCTATATTCTGACAGCAACAGTTTAAGAGAAACTTGTGCTTACTAACCAATCCCATTGATTGTGATAATGGAATGCATGCTCCTTTTTTACTTCTTAAACTTTGTTTCTATTTCTATCAGATGGAAGGTATCTGGAGGATTCTGTAGCCAGTGCTACATCTGTCAAGTCCAGTAGTCGCAGCAAATCACGGAAGGTCAACACCTCCCGCAGTCCCTTGCGATCTACCACCCTGGAAAGTAATATTATGAAGAGCAGTCGAGATGAATTCAGAGATCCATTAACTGCATATAGGTATGACCAGACGTATGTACCTTCTGTCGGTCACTTTCTGTTATCAATTCCTGAAGCTGTGCATATATTAGAAACAACCAATAGCTGCTTGACAGCTTATAGTTGCACTCTTCTGACACTCAAATCACAACAGAGTCAACAGTGGCAAGATAGATACATAGAGGATCCCAGGCTTCAGGATGCTTGTTCTTTCACACGTAATCTCTTCCGAGGGAGTAATTTTAAAGATCTTGCACGCCAACATTTTCTGTGCTTATGACTTTTTACAGTGTGTTCCAACTTGTGTACAAATTGACTTGCAGACGCACTCTAGAACAGAAACCATTTGTAAACTGGGGTCTGCCAGTAACCTGAAACATGGGCACAATTTCAAATATGGAATAATAATAATAAAACGTGGTTACAAGAATCTTTTGCCATGTAGCCCACTTTAGTTGATTCTATTTGGTTTTTACTCAATGCTCACTGCTCTGTGAAACCAACTATTAATGAAGATACGTTAGTGAAGCTCAGTCTTGTGCAGTATTTAGATCATCATCAGTTCATCAGAGCTTTTATAAATTTTATAAATTTATAAGCTTTTATAAATTGGGACTGGAGTACAAAAATGAATGATGTTAAACCATCACAAATCACTGTTTAAGCTACAGTTAGAATGTTGTCCCCAGTATTGGGAACCCTAATTCAGGAAGGACTTCAAGGCTGTGCACAGGAACCAGAAAGTGTTAACTGACATTCGCTGATTATAGTAATCAAGAGAGATTCGATAAATTGCTGATCATTTTGATTGAATAGTGGTTCAGAGGAGACCTCAAACCTGGTCAGGATGTTGGAAGAACTGCTTCTACTGGTGGAAGAGACAGTAAGTAGATGGAAAATACAAAGTGAAGTTAGTGAAGTCACCAAATTAATAAAGTTACAGTTTCATTTCAAGGGGAGGCGATGGCCGAGTGGTATTAGTGCCACGTAAATAATCCAGATACTCAGTATATTTTAGTAAGCCTACACTGGATAGGTCAGGCAGCATCAAAGGAGCAGGAGAATTGACGTTTCGAGCATTAGCACTTCTTCAGGCTTATGCCCGAAACGTCGATTCTCCTGCTCCTTTGATGCTGCCTGACCTGCTGCACTTTTCCAGCAAAACATTTTGCAGTTCTGATCTCCAGCATCTGAAGTCCTCATTTTCTCCTGCACGGGACAGTCCAACATATGTTGAGCTGGGGTGAATTCTCCTTGCTGCTCATAGAAGTTGGGTTCTTGGCATTTTTTGGACTTCATCAAGGGGAAATTGTCATCAGTGAGCATTTGCTTTATTTAGTGTATGTGATTTTGGAAACTCTTCAGCTCTTGTATAATTGTGTGCTGTCTGCTGATGTGCATGTGATGTCATTGTCCTTTATTTTTCCTCTGGCATCCCAGAGAGCTACCAGCCATACGGTGGCTAGTGTGATGGTAGTCACTGATGAATCCTCTTGATGACTCAAATGGATTGGTAAACCCAAAGGACCTTTTAGGCCTTGGCAAGTATGTTGCGAAGCTGTTGTCTGGGTTGTCAGGTTTGGCAGGTTAATCAGCCTTTAGGCTGCTGTGTCCAGTCAGTACATTGTTGTTTAAATTTAAGAGTGGGAATGGTATTGTAGAAGATTGGCTTTTGGGAATAGTAGAGGGAACATGGGCCCATCCAGTAAGGATGACTGTTTATCCTCATGAAGGGCTTGTGCCGGAATCATGGAGTCTCCTCTTTAGATGCTGCCTGACATGCTGTGCTTTTCCAGTGCTACACTTTTCGACTCTGTTTATCCCTAATGCCGACCGAGTCCAACAGATTGTTTAAAGCAGAGCTTCAGCAAACAGATACTTGATGGCATGAAATCTGCAGTGTTAAATGGTTTAAGTGATGTCTCATTTTGGCAGTTGTCAACATTTGTGATTGTGTAAATTTTGTGCTTTCAGTGCTCACGGGAAGTCATCAAAGAAAAGCACAAGCTCTTCATTGTTCCATTCCACTGTGAGTTCCATGTCTCAGAGCCCTTTTCAGAATGACGCAGTGATAACATCCAGAGAGGGGACAAGGCAGCTGCGTGCTACTACCTCCACACCTTCACCTTCTCTAGCCGACATCAGTGTTACTGCAGCCTGGCCCTCCACATCCTCTGCTGCAGGTTGGAACTCTCGGAATCATGTTTTCTGTAACTGTCATTGGTTTGTCCCAACCGTCTCCATTGGAGTAGTTTTAAAAAAAAATAAAACCCTGAGTAAGTAGACAACCAAGTTGAAGTGACAGGCATAGTGATGACTGGATGAAATGGTGAGGTGCCACGTGACGTGGAAGCAGGTGCTTTTCCATTCAAGTGGTCGGATCCTGTCTGAGGAACATTAAGCAGAAGTAGGCTATTCGGCCTGTTGAGCCATCCCCTGTCATTCAGTACAATCATGGCTGATCAGTGCTTCAGTATCGTTTTAGCCACCCTGTTCCCATCACCCCATACACTGTTGGAAATCAAATCCGTCAATTTTTACATAAAACATAATTGATGACTATGCTTTCACAACTCTCTGTGGCAGTGAACTCCAAAAGATTCATGACCCTGAAGTAACAACAGAATTATCATCAGCTCAGCCTTATGACATGGTCTCACTTATAAGTTGTCCCACCAGTCCTAGACTCCCCAACGGGGGAAACGTTACCTACATCTACCCTTTAAGTATTTTGTAGATTTCAATGAAATCAATTCAAAATGCTGGAGAATGCAGGTCCAGTTTTCCCAATCTCTCTCCATGAGAATGTCCTAGAAACAAGTCTGGTGAACCTTTGTTGCATTCCTGATCATTCACCAGGACCCAAATACAATGATTGGGTTTGGATTTTCCGCACGCTTTGCTATTTGTTTTATCCTGTGAATCTCATGAAAATTTCAATGTCTTGTCCCTTGTCATTTTTTTACGCAGTTCCCGAACTTGTTTTGAATCCAGGAGAGGTGTGCAGTTAACCCCATGATCCCAATGTATTATTGAACTAATTGTAAAAGTTGGAATTACACTTTTCACTTTGGTTATTGCAGCCTCGATGCTCAGCTCCCCACCAAGTATCCAACACCACATGACTGCTCAACACACTTACTTGGATGCTATGGCAGAGTCCATCCGTCAGCTATCGGAGATAGACATGACCCGGGGAATAGCCTTTGCTCAACAAGAGACTGTGTCGTTGGCTCAGATCCTAAAGGTACAGGTTTATGCCTTGTGCTCTTTCAGAAATGGTTTTGTGAAATTGTCTTAAGTGATAATGGCTGCGCTCGTTTTCCAAACCAGGCAACATTCTGAGCAACGTTCTTCAGTTAAATCAGGCAAAACAAAGATTATTCCAAAACTAGAGATTAAATTTACTTACCCTTGGGTTGTGATTTAGGACAATGCCTAATCTTAAATGTGCAGATATTAGCATCGAACCTGCGCATGACTGGACTTTCCAAGTTGACTGATAGAAGCAGGGCAAACTTGCCAAGTTTTCAAGAAATTTCAGCTTTCTAAAATTTGAGCCATTATGATGAGATTTATGAGAATTTTTTTTATTTATAAAGTTGCAATATTAAAATTAATTGATTAAAATCTTGTCATTTGTTACTCTTAAGATTTTGATGCCTTTGCATTTCAATTGTTACTCTCTCTCTCTCTGGACACTGCAAATTTAAATACCAGTTTTTCACAGAGCAGAGCAGTGGAATGTAGAGTGATGGTTCCTATTTAATCTTTGTTTGTGTCCAGGCCCAACAGCTGAGCCATGAGCACGACATAGCCCTGCTGAAGCTGAAGGCCGAGCAGGAAGCTGCTGCAAGTCAGAGGCAGCTAGAGGAGGCCAGAAAGAAAGCTGTACAGGTACTTGAACATGTAACAGGTGTCTGGAAATGCAAATAATTCAGTGTTGACTGCTTCTCACCGTGCAATAAGAATAAACAAATTATAATTATAAAGTGCCTTTAACATTGAAGCCAAACCTCTCTCCACCCCTGCCCTGTTCTGTTCCACCGGGAAACTGCCCCACTCAACAAAAGCACATTATGAAGATGTCATCATGAAAATCAATGACAGGCCCAGACCATGGGGACAGGAGAAGGTACAGTTTTAGAAGCAAAAACATAGTTTGCTGGTGACACTCAGCAGCATCTGTGGGAAGAAAGAAGAGTTAACATTTCAGAGATTCTTTAGAAAACCTGGACAGATTGTAAGACCTTAAGGAGTGAATTTTAAAGACTGAGACACACAACTTGATGGAGTGGGGTTGAACAAGATGACATCAGGAATGTAGATGATGAGGGAGGTTATAGGGCTGGAGCAGGTTACAGGAATGGGACAAAGGGAGGTCATGCTGACTTTGATTTGGGTGAGTAAGTTTGGAAGGTTGCAGGTTCCTGTGTTTTTACCTCTTGGAATTCTGTATCTTAAGAGTCAGAAATCTTAATCAAAATAATCCTTGCTATTGTTCTTAGTTACTTGTGCAAGCTTGCTCCTGTGATTTAATGCCTTAATGACAAGTCGTGAATTTGCACTCTGTAATTCTGGTGATCTCGAGGTGGGCCATAAAGGCCTGCTTGCTGGCATAGTCCTCAACCCAAGAACAATTCAAAAAAAGGCTGCAGTCTATTTTAGTGTCTGATTGACAGTGGCTCCTTCAACTATTGACCATCCAGGCACTGACATTTGTTTACTGAACCTGAATGTGTCTCTGTCTTTCTTCAAGAAGCTCCTTAAAAACTATGTTTTATCTGAGCACTTCTTATGTGGCTACTTGTCATATTCTGTAATCATGTTCCTGTCAACGTCCATGGGATGTTATAGTATAAAGGTGTGATACAAATGTCAGTTTATCTCATTGTGAATGCAACTGCCTCTGAATGAAAACATTTTTGTTTCAAGCCCCATGCTTCGACTTGAATGGAAGCTGACCATACGCACTCAATCTAGAGCAGGACTGATGCATTCTTAGAGATGACACCTTTCAGGCAAGACGTTAAAGCAAATTCCCATCTTCTATTCCAGTGGATAGAGAAGATCCGTTTTAATACTTGAAGAAGTCTAAGGGAGTTCTCCTGTTATCCTGCTCAATATGAATTCCTCACTATTGTCGATGCTGTCTTTTTAGGAGCTTGTCAAAAGGCCCTTCTTGGACAGCGTGACTATATTTTGAAAGAACTCCATTAGCTGAGAAGGACTTTGCAATGACCTGAAGATGTCAATGACACCGTGAAAACTTTAGCTTCTTTAAACGGCAGTTTTTGCTTCAGATTGTCCCCATCTGAGGAACATAGAGCAGAACTGCCTCTGATGCCATATTTGCGATTTTTTTGGTAGAACCCACACAGAGAGAGTAGAACCATGAAAATAAGGAGTATCCACTTGACCAATAAAGATCATGGCAATAAAAATAGACTGCAGCTTTTTTTGAATTGTTCTTCAGTTGAGGACTATGCTAGCAAGCAATGGCCTACCGAGAGATCACCAGAATTGTGGAATGCATATTCACAACTTGTCATTGGGATCTAGGAACAAGAGTAGAACAATCAGCCTCTTAATTCTCTGATGCAACTGAGTTTAAATTTGCTTATACCGAAATGCCCTTTCGCTTTTCATCAGCCTTATCCCTCAAAACACATGCAAAATAAAAGTATCATCTCATCACAGCAATTTGCTGGAAAAAAGCATTTAAAATAATAAAGTATCCCAAAATATTTCAAAAAAGCATCAAATGGAAAAGTTTATGCTAAGTCATGCAAGATATTCAAAATTTTGGTGAAGTTGGATTTTCAGGAGTGTTTAAAGGAGGAAATGAGCTGAGAGATGAACAGGTCTAGGAAAGCATTATGATGGAATACTCCCCACTTACCTGGAGGAGTGCAGTTCTCGCGATACTCAGGAAGCTCAACATCATCCATTACAAAACATCAGCATGATTTGAATCATGTCCACCACCTTAAGTGCCTATTCCCTCTGTCATCAGTATGCGGTAGCAACAAGGTGCACCATCTATAAGATGCTCTGCAATACCTCACTGAAGGCTCCTTTGACAGACCTAGACTCATGACCTATTCTGTCTGGAAGAACAGGGTAGCAAATGCCTGGGAATGCCGCATATAATTATGACTTTAAAATATATTGCTCTTCCTTTGCTGCCTACAATGGTCTGACATACATTGGGAGTACCTTGCAGCCACATGGATTGCCGTGGTTTAAGAAGACCACTAACTTTCACCTTTTAATGCCAGTTGTGGTTGGACAGTCAGTGTCAGGGATTTCTACATCCTGAGAATGAATTAAATAATTAATTCCTGATTTTTCAGTTCTGAATGGTCTGGTTTTTAGTTTTAAGGTTGAATACATCTCCCCATCATGGAAACAATCTCGCAATACCATGACCAGGTTAAATTCAAAAAAAACCAAAGAACTGCAAATACTGGAAATCAAAAAAACAAAATCACACGATGACTAGGTTACTGTGCTTATATGTGACGTTGGAGGAGAGGGAAAGGCTTAAAAGCTTGATTGTAAAACAGAAGCCGTGTCAGTGAGCTTATGTTGCATGATGAAACATGTGAGCAGTGTGCTTACTGGATCATAAGTCAATTTCACATTGCATTTTAATAGTGCTCTGTCTCTTGATTAAAGTATCTGAATTATCAATTGCTGGACGTGAAAACCTCTCTTTGTGTTCTCAGGCATGTGCAGAAAGTCTGCAGCAGTTTGTACAGGTTCGCCAAGAGATGCTGCAAGAGTCCACAACTAAAATGATCACTCAGCAGGTGGAACTTGCAAGGCTGATGGCTGATACAGCACGTCAGGTTACAGAGGTACTTTCTTCTAGTGTACTTGGCAAGATGGCCCTTTCCCCCAGTCATGCTGAAGAGCCAGTACTTTCTGGAGTTTGGAAGGAATTTCTCTCATACAGTTGCTGCATTGAGTTAATTGTCACTGCAGTTTGGAATTATTTCATTCCTCGAATGTAGTAAACTGTCAAGGAAGAGCAGGGCAAAGCTTAACAGCATACCATATGATATTAAGAAAGATGACCAACTGCTTGGTCAAAGAAATAGGTGAGATAGAATGTTGGAAATGAAGAAAATGTTACTATTTGAGCTGCGTTAGGACAGAATTGCATAGCTGATGACCATGCAGCTGAAAGCTTCAGTGCTGAGTTGGGGTGGTGAAAATGAAAATGCTAAAATGGGGAACGTAGACACTTCAAAGGTTTCGAGGATTGAAGGAAATTGCAGAGATAGAAAGGAAGAATATGTCCGGAAGGACAGGACTTCTTATACTGAAGCTGTTGGCAAGTCATGAATCAGCAAGTACAAGGATCGTGGGTAAAAGGGGCTTGGAAAGAGGGTGCAGTAAGTGGAGCTTTTGAATATGTTGAAGTTGATGAAAGTTCAGTCAAGAGAACATTGGAATAGTCATGTCTGGAAGTGAACAAATAAGTAAACAGCTGAGGGTGCAATTTTGGGTCATGTGATGGAAGAGTTTCCTGAAGGTAAGAATTCCCGTTAGATGAGCTCTGTAGTAGGTTTCCTTTATTCATGGAGGGAATTGCCTTCGTATTCATGACTGCATAGCTGTGATTGATTGATAAATGCCATCGGAATCAATACATAAACACCCTATTTTCACTCCTTTTCACAACGTCTGAGATCTTTTAACACATTGTCTCATGCTCCCCTTTGGAGAAAAGAAAGCATGAAATGGAGCCTCAAGGAATCGGAGCTGGAGTAGGGATTCGTTCCCTTGAGCTTGCTCCCCCATTCTATCAGATCATGGCTGGGCCAACCCAGCCCTCAACTTGTCTTTTATGCTTGATCCTCATAGCCCTCAACTGCTTAATATTTCAAAACTCTATCTACCCTCTTTTAAAATAATTTGATATAGAATCATAGAATCCCCACTAAGTGGAAACAGGTCCTTCGGTTTAGCAAGTCCACACCCATCCTCCGAAGAGTAACCCACCAGACCCATTCCCCTACCCCATTTAGCTGTCACAATTTTTTGGGCGAGAGAATTCTAGCCATTCACTGAGAGAGAAAAAAATCTTTCCTTTTTTTTAAAAATGAATGTTCCCTTCTGTAATGTCCCCTGGGTTGAGACTTCACTGGTTCTAGAACATCTAGTCAACATCGACCCCTGTCAAGTTCCTCAGAACATTGTTTCCATAAGATCACCCGTTATTTGTCCAGACTCTATTGAATAATGACCTAACCTATTCTTGACAGACCAACCTTTTCATCCTCGAAGCAACTAAATTAATCTTTTTTTGAGTGGCTTCCAATGCTAGTTTATCCTTTCTTAAATATGAGAGCAAACATTGTATACAGTACTCCAAGTGAGGTCTCAGCAACAGCCATTGTGGTTAACCAATCCTCAGTCCATGCTAATACATGACCCCCGATGCCGTGAGCTCCTATCTTGTGCAGTTAACTTTTATATAGCACCTTATCAAATGCATTTTTAAAATCCAAATACAGAACATCATCAGATTCTCCTTTATCAGCCCTTCTTGTTATCTCCTTAATGAACTCCAGCAAATTTGTCAAATATAGTTCCCTTTCACAAAATCCAGTCTACCATGTTTAATGATAAGCTTTTCCAAATGTCCTGCTATTTCTTCCTTTAATAATCAACTCTGCTGTTCTGCCAAAACAAATATTAAACTAACTTTCCTGATTTCTGTCTCCCTCCCTTCTTGAACAGCGCATCAATCCACTGGAAGCTCCCTGTATCCACTGATTTGGGAATAATTCAATTGATGCCTTGAATATCTCTGCAGCCAGTTGCCTTAACAAAATGTTTGATACAGGCCATTAGGTCCTGTCTGTCTTTAATCCTATTAGTTTGTCATTACTTTGTCCCTTGTGACAAAGACTGTTGTAGCATTTGTCCTCCCACGAATACCTTGCTTTTTGCTATCTTTGGGATGATAATGGTATTCTCCTCCATGAAGACCAATGTAAAATATCGGTTTAAATTATCTGCTGTTTTCCCTGTATACATTATCAATTCCCGAATCAGAACCTCCAAGGGTTCGATGCTCACTTTAGCTACTCACTTTTTACATACGTGTAGAAACTTTTACCATTCGTTTTTGTATCTTGTCAATTTAATTTCATGATCAATTTTTTTCCTTTTTCGTCCTCCGCTGCTGTGTCGTTCTTTTCCTTGTGGGTACTGTCCTTGACTGCCTTTGTTACCCACGGGTGGTTCACCTTTCTCTTAGAGTTCTCCTTTTTGCCTCAAATAAAATTTTGCTCAGCGTTATGAAAAAAGCCCATCATATCCCAGTGACGGTGCATGTGAATTTTTTAACACTGGATGCTTCAATTTTAATGATGTTCTCATTGGTTTTTGCTGTTTCACAGAAGAGCTGAGATCATCTGGAAAGGAGGTGGCAGCTGATTCAGGATTAGTTCCAGAATTAATTTGAATACTTGCAAAAATAAATTACTTGCAATATTGTGAGAGCAGGGGTCTAGCCAAATAGCTATTCCAAAGAGGCGGCACACATGTGATGGGTTGAGTCGGGACCTCTGATTTCAAAAGCAAGATGTGATCCAAGTTGTCTTCTAACCTGTGCTGTGCTAATTCTTGCTGGTTTAGATGACTGAGTTGGCATGTGCGCAGGTTGCAGCAGGATCTCTGACTGCCACAAACCCACCTCATGGAACAGCTCCTGTGCCAGTGACAGTGCTGCTGGACCAACAGAGGCAGCAACATTCAGACTTCATGAACCAACTTCGAACCAGAACTGAACCTGACAGGTAAGATTTTTACACTGTCCCAAACCTGATCAATAATATTAAACTTCTTGGCTTCATAACCTAAGGCTTGTTGCTTGATGCGATGCACAGTTTTTGATGTTTTTGCTATTATCTGTGATCAGGAGAGGCAGGGTCAATGCACTCAGTCTTTTAGGAAAAGGGAGGTGGCTCAGTGTTTAACACTGCTGCCTCACAGCGCCAGGCACCCAGGTGACTCTAGCCTCAGATGACTGTCCGTGCACATTCTCCGTGTCTGCATGGGTTTCCTCTGAGTGCTCTGGTTTTCTCCCACAATCCAAAGAGGTGAGTTGGCCATGCTAAATTGCCAATAGTGTTCAGGGATGTGCAGGTTTGGTGCATTAGTCAGGGGTAAATGTTGAGTAATAGTGTTAAGGGATAGGTTTGGTTGGGATACTCTTCAGAGGGTTGATGTGGATTTGTTGGGCCGAAGGGCCTGTTTTCACACTGTAGGAATTCTATTCTATTCTATGATCAGAGTAATTTTGGGGGTCTAACAGAATCCTGGTATTCAGAAGGCACTCTGTTAGTTAAAATAGTATTGTGCACTCTTACCTTCTGCAGCAATTTGAGGTAGACTGCTCTGTACAGTTGCTTCAAACATTTTGTTCTTGAACCAGTCAGGGACTTGGTAATATGATTGATCAATGAGTTCAAAATTAAAGAACCTTTTGGTAAGATTCAATGCAGCATAATAGAATTTAGCTTTAGGCGAAGGAATTTGGTTCTTGAACTAGTATCTAAAGTTAAAGACAGTCACAAGGGTATAAAGTAATAGTGAGCTAAGTGGGAATGGGACGAGAGGTTAGAATGTTAAAGCAGAAGAACCTATTCAGTTATTTCATAATTCTCAACAATGTACATTTATTTATAAAAGAAATGTACAATGAAAAGGTGGCAACAGCGGGGCATAGCTAAAGGAATTGTGGGTGACATCAAATTGAAAGAAAAGATATACAAAACTGCAAAGGTGGTGGTAGGCCAGAAAATTTGAGAATTTCAAACTATCGAAGGATGAGCAAAAAACTGCTGGAAGATACTTTGTCCCTTGTGATAGAGACTGTTATAACATCTCACCTCCCATTATATACCTTGCTTTTTTCCCACCTTTGGGATGGTAACAGTATCTTGCAGATTAGTAAGACAATTGGGCAAATTATCCCACGAGTTACTCAGTCTAAAACAAAGTGCTCTTGTGATGCTGTGGTCATGTCTCCAACTTTGAGCCAGAGGCCTGGATAAATCCTACCTGCTCCAGAAGTGTTGATTAGGAAAGAAACATGAGACAAACTTCAGTAATTGAATGTACAATCTTGATGGTCTCTGGAAATTCCAAACTTGACTATTTCGTATCCTCACCTGAGGCCTGATCTCAATTAACCCATCTCATTTAAACTGAATTCCCTTTGCTTGTGTTGAATATAATTGAAGTTTGTCCTGTCTGCACGCTCCCTTGTGCAAAACCTGTTGCAACCTGTCAAAGAACAAGATTGTAAAGTCAGATTAGCTGATAGTCTGTTTAAGGGACAGTAGGTGTTGCAGTATTGATCCCATTTTCCATTGAACTGAGACAGGAGATGGTGAGCTTGCTGAGATGTCCTTCACTAAAAAAAATGTTTGAATTGAAAAAAACCTGCTATGGCTGTGGTGGAATTGAATCCAGAGACTTAGCTAGAAGTAGCTGATCGTTGTTTCTTTCTTTGTTTCATCGTAGAAAGAATGAGTGCAGCCCAACACCAGGTGGATCTGCAGAGAAACTGCCAGACACTAAAATGCGTAACTCCACTTTATTAGACAGTCTGACTGAGTCATCCAGACTCAAACATCATGATCGGAGGTGGGCTATTTATGTTCGCTGTGGATGCTTTTACATAGTACAATATTAATCCAAAACATATCTCTTGAGTACTGAAAACAACAAATCCTGGAGATCACAGTGGGGAGGTGATGGCCCAGTGGTATTATTGCTGGACTGTTAATCCAGAGATCCAGATAACATCCCGGAGAACCGGGTTCGAATTGAATTCAATAAATATCTGGAATTAAGAATCTAATGACTATGAATCCTTGGTCGATTGTTGGGAAAAACCCATCTGGTTCACTAAAATCATTTAGGTAGGAAACTACCATCCTTGCCTAGTTTGGCCTACTCCGGACACACAGCAATGAGGTCGACTCTGAACTGCCCTCTGGGCAGTTAGGGATGGGCAATAAATGCTGCCTAGTCAGTGACACCCTCATCCCATAAACATATTATTTTTAAAAATCCATGGAGAGAGCAAGCTAACATTTTGAGTCGAGATGACTCCTCATCAGAGCTCTGATAGAGTCATCTCGACTCAATGTTAGCTTGCTCAGTCTCCATGGATGCTGCCTCATCTGCTGTGAGCTCCAGCATTTGTTCTTTTCAGTACAGATTCCATCATCTGCAGTAACTTCCTTATATATTTCTTCTGTATTTTGTTTATTAAAGGTCCACTAAATTGCAACTCCTACTCAACACCTTCCCAACAGAGTACTGTGGTCCTAGTACCAAAAACCTCCATTGACTTGTTCAATTACACCATACGTTGGGGAAATTGCAAAATGCCACTGTGGCTGAAAGGAATGGAATCAGAGTCATACGACATGGAAACGGACCCTTCGGTCCAACTCGTCCATGCCAACCAAATTTCCCAAACTAAACTATTCCAATTAGCCTGCATTTGACCCATATTCCTCAACCTTTCCTATTCGTGGCCGTCTCCAAATACCTTTTGAATATTGTAACTGTAACTTCCGCTGGCCGTTCATTCTATGTACGAGTCAACCTCTTTGTGAAAAAGTTGGCAACTGATGGTTTCACTGTTGCCTGCGGTGAGTGAATCGCTGGGGATTATTGTTCATTCAGGACCACCCCTTGCTGAGCATGGCTCAGGGCCTCAAGAGATTCCTAAATGTGGCTTCGGCCTCCTTGTGGGTTACCACATGCTACTCAAGGCCTTGTGTTTGAGAAGCGCAGGGATATATGGATGGGGGTGCTGTGGAAGGAAGGAGGCAGCGTTAATTAATGAATTAATTTATGGAATGTGGATGTCACTGGCTGTGCGAACATTTATTGGCTAATTCTAATGCGCTTGAGAAGGTGGCTGTGAGCTCCCTTTTTGAATCACTGCAGTCCATGTAGGCCGACTGGTCGTGCTGTTGGAAGGGAGTTCCAGAATTTTGGCCCAATGACACTTAAGGACAGCTGAAAGATTTTCAACTCAAGATGGTAGTAGCTCAGAAGGGAACCTGTAGGTGGCGGTGTTCCCATGAATCTGCTTCCCTTGACTTCGAGATGGTACTAGTCATGGGTTTGTACGATCCATATTGAAGTGTTATGAATTTCTGCAGTGTATCTTGTCGATAGTACACACTGCTGCCCTGGGCATTAGTGGTGGAGGGAGTGAATGCAGTCTGCTTTTTCCAGCTGACGTCAAGCTTCTTGAGTGTTCTTGGAGCTGCACCCAAACCAAGCCAAGTCGGGAATAGTCTATTGCACTTCTGACTTGAGGATTGTAGATGGTGGACAGGCTTCAGGGATTCGGGAGGTGGTTTATTTTTGCAGGATTCATTGCCTCTGACCTTCTCTTGTAGCCACAGTAGTCAGACGGCAAGTCCATTTCAATTTCTAGTCAATAGTAACCCCCCAGAATGTTGATGGTGGGGAATCTGGTGATAAAAATGTGGCACTAGCAGTAAATGATACCGGTTCATCAGGTTACAAAGAAAAGTTGAGCATGGGTTTATTTCTGGGGCTACAGAATGGAGATGTGTTAGATATGTGTAGAACCATGAACAGATCACCCTTGGAGCACTGCAAACAGTTCTGATCCATTGTAATATGGATGTAGAGGCAGTAGGGAATATATTAAAAATATTTACTGGAATTATATCAAAACTGAATTTGAATCCATCAAGCAAGATTGGACAGTCTTGTCTTGTTGACAAAGAGTATCATGGTCGAGGCCATTAAAGTTATGTCGGGGTTTGATAGGGTTGACATAGAAAAGATATTTCTGCTTGTGAATGACACTATCCACTGGAGCTGTGGATACAATTGTAGTCACTATTACATCCAACAGGGAATTTGCTGGGGAGGAGGTGGGGGTGGTGGGGAAGGTCTTTACCCAGAAAGAGGTTTGAGGTCAAAATTAAACCACCAGGAATAATTGAAGCAAACAACAGATGAATTCAAGAAGAAGCTTGGAATACAAGTGATCGAAAAAAAAATATGTTGATGGGTTTCGGTGGAGAGATACAGAAGGAGGCCTATGTAAATCTCAAATACCGAGACTCTGTTTTTGCGTTCTAAATCTGTGCATGTGTGTTGATCTGTGACATTTCTATGGCAGCAGTGGCAGCAGTAAACAAGACAGCCCATCCGTACCATTCTTGGAGAAAAGCAGAACCTCCCACCATACAAAGGGAAACAGCTCTATTGAAGAGGTGGTTCAAACAACAGCTGACAACTCGATCCACAGTGACAGTCTGCCTTCATTACCTGGTGAGAAAGGCGAATTCTTTCAGCAGAAATGGTGTTTTGTCCTTTCACTGATCTCATGACTTAAATGGGGATTTGTGTCTCTTCAATTAGATGATTCAAATCAACTGTCATGTAAGCACTCCTTCCATACCCAAAGGACATGTGGGTCAAATAGTAACAAGTTGAGCACTAATTTATTTCAAGATTCCTTTATTCAGTCATGTGCTCAAGCTATTCAATCCAACTTCCTTGTGTTCCCCTTGGATCTGTGGTTGTGCAGATGGAAACTTCCACATGTCCCCTTAAACAATGCGTGATTCAACATAACAGTTGTGTTGAATCAATAATTGTAACCCAACTCTGCTCCTTGGGCAGAAAACTAATCCAAGGATTCTAGCTCAGCCTTTAACTTCATGTTCAAGTTCTAAATCTTTCAGTGAACAATGGAAAATAACAAAGAACAATGTAAATCATTTCTTGTCTCTCCAGACTCTGCTTCTGTTGCCACTGAGTTCAATGAGTCAATGACTGAGGATGAAATTGAAGAGCAATCCTTTTATCCCCTTCTGCCATCAAAGAGCCATTGCTGCTTTAACATGGGGAAGAAACACAGGCAGCGGGATGATTCCGATGAGGACATACTGCAGGATCAATCGGCTTCAATAGCTGTCAAAGTGAGTTCTCCCATGGGTTAGCCAAGGGTGAGTGATGGTGCCAGTTTGTGGGATCTCAGTGCTTGGAATAGTTGCTCCTCTCCATGTTCTAGGTATCTTGCTATGAGACTCAGATGTAGAGGATGAGGAGCAGATGGGTCAATGAGTATAAGGGAAGTGTTGGGCAGGGGCTGTTTTTTACAAATGATAATTACCACTCACTAACAATGTGCCCAGAGTTTATAAATATTGAAGAGGAATTAATCTTTTACATTGTTAATCTTTGTGATCGAGTTACCGTGCAGTGAAGACAAAGATTAATATTTACTGGGATTCCTTGCTCACCTCGTCCGGTAAACACAAGCTAAATTTGACTGCTAAGAATGTCCCTGAATTTACAACTTTCTACTGTCCATTAAAGGTGGTAATAAGATGCAAAAGACAAGTGGCGCTTGCAGAGGAATTTGATTTGAACAAGAGACATTTGTGCAGATAATAAGAGATATTCTAATTGGAAGGATATGGTTAGTGATATCTTGCATGGATCTCTGTTGGAGCCCTAACTACTCGCTATTCATGATGAAAGGAAAGCCACATTCAAAACTTGGGGCCTCTCTCCAGATTAGCAGCGATCTCGAGTATAGGTAGATGAAAGCATAAAATAAGAAAACAACCTTGAAAGATGAAGTAAATGAAAAATCTACAGATGAGTTTGTGTCAGCAAGTGAGAGGTTGGATCAAGATAGGATATTTCTTGATTGTGAAAATCGAGAGACAGTGGAGTTCCAAGAAACTTGATGGGGGTGATCCAGCTGTATGTAGTTTATGAAAATGTCACAAACAGGCTCAAAACAGTGAACAAGGATCAGTGGAATGTTGACATTTATATCCAAAGAAGTTGCAAAAGCAAAGGATTAGAAGTCATGCTTCAGCAATTCAAAGCTGAAAATGTGTTGCTGGAAAAGCGCAGCAGGTCAGGCAGCATCCAAGGAACAGGAAATTCGACATTTCGGGCATAAGCCCTTCATCAGAATTTCCTGTTCCTTGGATGCTGCCTGACCTGCTGCGCTTTTCCAGCAACACATTTTCAGCTCTGATCTCCAGCATCTGCAGACCTCACTTTCTCCTCTTCAGCAATTCATAACCGAGTCAGACCAATCCGTCAGGGCTGGGCACCATGGCTTAAGAAGAGTATCACTCTTAGTGGAAGTGTAATGTAGACTTACTGAAGTGATACTTGTGCTCCGAGGCTTAATTTAAGAAGAGAGATTAAATAGATAACATGTTAGAGTCAGAACATTGAGGTGTGATATTGTGGAACACTTTTACACACAGAAATGGATGAAGTTTGAAACTCCCTTCCACAAACAGTGATTGATTTGAAATCAGTTACAAATTTTAAATCTGAGATTGGTAGATTTTTAACCAAAATGCTGAAGGATTATGGGACAAAGACAGGGTTTTGTCATGATGTTGAAGATTACCATGATTTGGGTGAATGGTAGAATAGGCTCAAGAAGCTAAATTGCCACCTCCTGGCTAATGTTGATGTAACCATGACACCTTTATTCTCTGTATGTGCAACTCCTATTCTGTTTTTGGTTATTTATCAGAACCTGGCAGCAAATTAGTAACTGGAGTCCTGACCAGAAAATTATCAGTATGAGGGACTTTGCCAGTCTTAATGTGTTTCACAGATGATGAAATGAGACAGCCAGCATTTACTCATCCTGATAAATATTGGGATAGTTTGATGGGATCACTTGTGATGCAGCATGATTGGCATATCTGATGATGCTCCAACTACTTTTAATTGTTGTTGTCGTCGTCTGCACTCAGTCCTGAGGTTTTGTGGATTACAGGACAAGTTTTGCTTGGGTCAGGGGAAGCAGATCACCTCACTCTGTACTGTTTGTCCTCCTGTCTTTCACTGTTCAGCATGATTTCAGCATGTCCTTCTCTGGAGGTCAAGACAGTTTCTGTAAATTCACCATGGAGATGGTGCGACAATACGTGGAGGAGGAGGAGATGCGTGCACAGCACCAGGTGTCACTCCTCAAGCTGAGAGAACGAGCCATGAAGGAAAAGACCAAAGCAGAGCTGGACTGGTTGGAGCACCAGAAAAAGTGAGTAGCTGACCTATGCAGTGATGTTAAGCTGAATAGCCTTTCAAAAATGCAATGTAAGAATGTGCAGATCCTTCCAGTAATCCTTTCCGGAGAAGGGGGAAAGCTCGTGTCTATTCTCATTGCAGTGAGGCTGTTGTGCAGAAGCTAGGTATTCACGTCATCTTTCCCTTTATCACTGTTTGGATTGAGTAGAATGAAGCCAATTTTGATTTTTGTTTCAAATTTTTAAGTTTTTTCTTTGAACTTGGGATGTTGCGGTAATGCTGGTATTTATTTACGATCTCTCATTCTCGAAATGGTCATGGTGTTGAGCTGCCTTGAGCCACTGCAGTCTGCTTAGTCAATATAAACGTATCAACTCGCAAGTGCTGTTAGATTTGGAGTTCAAGGCTCTGGAATAGATTGTTGCAAGACTGTTGTCCTCACCCACAGGTCAGGATTTTAAACAAATTATTTCAATAGACTTCTTCGCTGCTGGTAAGGCCAGTATTGTTGTCCATCCTTCATTGCACTTGGGAAGGTGATAGTGAGTCATTTCCTCAAACATCTGCAGTTCACCTGCTCCAGGTACAACCACAATGCTGGCAGGAAAGGAGTACCTGGGATTTTGATCCTATAGCAGTGAAGGAATGATGTATTCCTAAGTCAGGACGGTGTGTGGCTTGCAGAGGAGCTTACAAGTAATGGTGTTACCATGTTATCTACTGTCTGTGTCCTTTTAGATGGTAGAGGTCACAGGCTTTGAAGATGCTATTGAAGGAATTGAGTGAGTTTCTGCAGTGCGTCATATAGTGCACAAAGCTCTCACTGTAGCAGGTTGCTACATCCTATTTGGTGTTCTGCATCTTGGGCATGTACTGGGGAGACAGAAAGTAAGTTACTTAGTGAAGAATTTTCAGCTTCTGACCTGGTTTTGTTGACCCAGTATTGTATAGCTGATCCATTTTAGTTTCAGGTCGAGGGTAACTCTAATGTGATAATTGTGAGGGAAGCAGTGATGATAATACCACTTCATATCAAAACGATTGCAAGAGATGGTCAATGCTTGGTCGGTATGGTATGCATGCATCCATGCTGCCGTAATACTGTAGTCATGTATGCCATACTAGTTGTGGGCAAAAGATTTACTTCAAAGTCCATCCGTGAATTATTTGGTTTTTTCCGGCTGCTCAACATCTTTGTGGACATTTTTACTGACACCAACCTTTTATTTCCAGATTTTCTTTCAAAATATCCTTTTTAATTTTGTGACCATAAACACTGTCTTGTTGAAATAAAATTTCTTCAAATTGAGTATGACAAGAATGGAGGGGCATTACAGTTATAAAATATTAAGAAGACTTTGCTGCTAAACAAAATCTTAAACCCTGATCATTCTCTTTCTGGTTTAGTTGCTAATTCAGCAGTGGTGACACTGTGAGATCGACTTGGGCAGATTTATCCAAGTTTGTCTGTAAATTTGAGCATCATTATACCATTTGTAGGGAACTGTGGCTTACTAAAGAAGTTGAATCTCTTGTCAAGAGGATGAAGAAAACTTATGTTAGGATGAGATGTAAAGCTCAGTCAGAGTGCTTGAGAGTTACGGGTTAGCCAGGAAAGACCAAAAGAGAGAGCTAAGAAGGGACATGAGAAATCACTGGCAGATAGGATCAAGGAAAACCATCAAGTTTTCTATAAATATACAAGGAAGAAAAGAATGATGAGAAAGATTAGGGCCAATCAAGGATAGTTGTGGGATGTAGGGCATGGAGTCCGTGGAGATGGGGAAGCACTTAAAGAATATTTTTTGTTCATTTTTACACTGGAAAAAGACAGTGTTGTCAAGGAGAATACTGCGATGCAGGCTATTAGACTAGATGGGATTGAGGTTGACGAGGAGGAGTTAGCAATTCGAGGAAGTGTGAAAATAGATAAGTCCCCTGGGCCAGATGGGATTAATCCGAGGATTTTCTGAGAAGCCAGGGAGGAGATTGCAAAACCTTGACCTTTGATCTATATCTGCAAATGTGTTGCTGGTCAAAGCACAGCAGGTTAGGCAGCATCTCAGAAATAGAGAATTCGACGTTTCGAGCATAAGCCCTTCATCAGAAGGGCTTATGCTCGAAACGTCGAATTCTCTATTCCTGAGATGCTGCCTAACCTGCTGTGCTTTGACCAGCAACACATTTGCAGCTGTGATCTCCACATCTGCAGACCTCATTTTTTACTCTTTGATCTATATGTCGTCGTTGTCTACAGGAGCAGTGCTAGAAGACTGGAGGATAACAAATGTTGTCCCCTTGTTTGAGAAGGGGAGTAAAAAACATCCCTGGTATTATAGACGAGTGAGCCTCATTCGGTTCTGGGTAAGATGTTGGAAAAGGTTATAAGAGGTAGGATTTATAATCATCAAGAAGGGAATATGTTGATTAGGGATAGTCAACTCATTTTTGTGAAGGGTAGGTCGTGTCTCACAAACCCTATTGAGTTCTTTTGAGAAAGTGACCAAACAGATGGATGAGGGTAAAGCAGTTGATGTGGTGTATATGGATTTCAGTAAGGCATTTGATAAATTTCCCACTGTAGACTATTGCACAAAATACAGAGGCATGGGAGTGAGGGTGATTTAACTGTTTGGATCAGAAATTGGCTCGCTGAAAGAAGACAGAGTGTAGTAGCTAATGAGAAATGTTCATCCTGGAGTTCAATAACGGGTGATGTAACGCAAGGATCTATTTTGGGTGCACTGCTGTTTGTCATTTTTGACTCAGATGAGGGCATAGAATGATGGGTGAGTAAATTTGCAGATGACAGGAAGGTCAGTGGAGTTGTGTATAGTGCTGAAGGGTGTTGCAGGTTACCGAAGGATATAGATAAGCTGCAGAGCTGAGCTGAGAAGTGGCAAATGGAGTTTAATGCTGAAAAGTATGAGGTGATTCAGTTAGGAAGGAGCAACAGGAATAAGGAATACTGGGCTAATGGTAAGATTCTTGGTAGTGTAGATGAGCAGAGAGGTCTCGGTGTCCATGTATAGGTCCTTGAAAGTTGCCACCCAGCTTGATAGGGTTGTTCCGAAGGCATACGGTGTATCAGCTTTTATTGGTAGAGGGATTGAGTTTCAGAGCCACAAGGACATGTTGCAGCTGTACAAAACTCTGGTGTGGCCATACTTGGAGTATTGTGTACAGTTCTAGTCACTGCATTATAGAAAGGATGTGGAAGCTTTAGAAAGGGTTCAGAGGAGATTTACAAGGATGTTACCTGGTATGGAGGGAAGGTCTTATGAGGAATGGCTGAGGGACTTACGGCTGTTTTCATTAGAGAGAAGAAGATTGAGAGGTGATTTAATTGTGACATATAAGATAATCAGAGGGTTAGATAGGGTGGATAGAGAGAGCCTTTTTTCCCAGATGGTGATGGCTAGCACAAGGGGACATAGCTTTAAATTGCAGGAGGATGTACAGATGTCAGAGGTAATTTCTTTAGTCAGAGTGGTAGTGGTGTGGAACACACTGCCTGCAACAGTAGTGGACTCATCAACTTTAAGGGCATTTACATGCTCATTGGATAAACATATGGATGAAAATGGAATAGTGTAGGATAGATGGGCTTCAAATTGGTTCTACAGGTCAGTGCAACATTGATGGCCAAAGTGCCTGTAGTGTGCTGTAATGCTCTATGTTCTATGTTCATGTGACTTTGCCATGTCCTCTAACCAGATGCCTTCGAGACAATGGAGAAGATGACAAGATGCCATCCATCCGTAGGAGGCAGCGTGGGCTTCTGCTCAGGCTGCAGCAGGAGCAGGTATGACCCACTGAATGCCAGGGAAAATGTTGGGCTATCCACTCAGACTTCGTGAATGAGCATGTTTCCCCAAGGTTCCGATTTGATTTCAAACCTTTTTTTAATAGTGATCCAGTTTTTCCTTGAAATGCCAATAACAAATGCTACTGAATGTAATGTATATGCTCGGCCTAGGGACAGATTTCCATGCCATGGTGTTTCTGAATGCAGTTTTTCTACTGGCAATGTGCACGGCAGCACCCTGGGGCTGAAACATCTGGAGTGTTCTTCGGCCAGTAATTAATCTGCATTGTCTATCCAGGCCAGCAGGCATCTATCTTTCTTCTCCCCTTTTTTTGTTTGAAAACAAGTTGCTTTTCAAAGTTCAATTCTCAACTTCAGCTCACATTTCCAAACCAAAAATGAGAAAAATATAGTGATGGTCTCAACAAGTTGCTGATTTTTGTTGGCAGAGGTGTTGCCAATCACGCAGTGTCAGGCAGTATCACACAGACTTGGAATGTTACGTTATTTGCTGTTGGACCACTACAGATTTGTCAGATTCTGTACTCACTCAACCCAGGCACACTTACCAACTTGCCCAGCAGCAAGAACTAATACGCAATTCTCGTGAGTGGAAATCTGCCTATTCATCATCTTTCTCTTCTGCAAAGTACTTGGCAGCTGAGGACAGTTTTTAAGGTTTGAGAACTCAGGTTAACTCACCACAGGCCAGGAAGCAACCTCCTGAAATAAAATCAGAAATGCTCACTCAAAGTTAGGCATCAGCTGTTGAAAAAGAACGTGTGTAACTCTTTCATGATAATTTTCCACCTGGAGTACTTGACTGTTTGAGTTCATGTTGACAATACATTTTGTCGAAAAAACCCACAAAGTTTTCATCAAGAACAAGCATTATAAGTTGTAAAAGTTGCACAGTGCCACCTGGAAACTGTGCAACTTAGAACTTAATGGGTTATGGAGTTGCGTGCCCTGACTTCATTTTTTGTCTGTAGTTTGTCGTCAAAATAAATTTATTGACGACGTAAAGACGGGTTTGGTTGGTCTCTAACATGGTAATACATTGTATACAATTTCACCACAGGTTGAAATCAGGCATCTTGAAAAAGCCAACAAGGCTGCTCACAGGGAGAGGCAGCTGATCCTGAAACAGCAGGAGGAGATTCAACACATGCTCCAGACCACCAGGGAAATTCAGGAGAGGCTCAAATCAGTTGGGGAGAGCAAGTTGGTTAGTATCCCACCATTTACAAACATCTGAACTGATCAATTCAAGGTTACTATTAAAGTAA
>NW_026867775.1:0-109534 GCF_020745735.1 Hemiscyllium ocellatum
GCATGCAGTTCTTTTCCTTGAATGTATGCATCCAGCTCGAGACATTGAATTGTTGGATCCAGTGGGTTTCATTAATAAAGGAGTGAAGTTTGATTCATTACATGCAGAAGATACGTTTGTTTAATTGATTCAATAACTTCTGATTCATTGAATGCACGATTTAAGTTTGATGCAACGCATGTACGAATGCAGATTGATTCTTTGTATGAATGAGTTAAGCTTGAGACATTGAATGAATGAGACAAGCTTTACTCTTTGAAATAACATGTGAAGTTTGTATCATTGAATGGTTTGGTTTGGTTTGGTTTGATGATATGAATGTGTTAGGTTTGTTGTGTTGAATAAACGAATACCTGTAGATTCGTTGCATGTACGGTTGATGTTTGATGCAATTCTTCGTACGAATGCAATTCTTTGTACGAATGAGTTAAGTTTGAGATATTGAACAAATGGGAGATGCATCAAGATGTACAGTTTGTTTCATTCAATGAATGAAAGCAGTTTGAGTCACTGAATTAATGTGGTTTGTTTGAATTTTCAAGGAGTGCAGTTGGATGTATTACATGCAGGAGATAAGTTTGATTCATTGATTCAATACCCGATGCTTGATTCATTGATATGAAGATTCAATGAATGGATGAATGCATTTACATTCTTTGAGTGAATGAATTAAGCTTGAGACATTGAATGAATGAGAGCAACTCTAGTCATGGTATTAACACGTGCAGTTTATTTCATTGAATGACTGAGTCAATGAGATAAGCTCTACTCATTGAATTAACACGTGCAGGTCCTTTCATTCCATGAATGCAAGCAGTTCTATTCACTGAATGAATGCAGTTTGTTTCAGTAAATACAAGAGTGCTGTTTGTAGTATTATATGTAGGGGATAAGATTGTTTCATTGATACAATACGTAACGTTTGACACATTGAGGCTCTCCTCACTCTGATTTCAAGTGGAGTGTATTTCATTGAATGACTGAGTGCAATTGGATTCATTATATGAATGTGTTTGGCTTGTTTCATCGAATCAATGATTGAATTGATTGAATGAATGTATGATTAAAGTTTGATTCCATAAATGAAAGCATGGAGTTGGTTTCCTTGAATGTATGCGTTCAACTCGAGCCATTGAGTTTTTGGATCCAGTGTGTTTCATTAAATAGAGGAGTGATGTTTGATTCATTATATGCAGAAGAAACGTTTGTTTAATTGATTCAATAACTTCTGATTCATTGAATGCAACGCATGTGCGAATGCAGGTTGATTCTTTGTATGAATGAGTTAAGCTTGAGACATTGAATGAATGAGACGCGCTCTGCTCTTTGAAATAGCATGTGAAGTTTGTTTTATTGAATGGTTTGGTTTGGTTTGATGATATGAATGTGTTAGGTTTGTTATGTTGAATCAACGAATTGAATTCATTGAATGTGCGGTTGATGTTTGATGTTTGATGTAATGTAAGTAGGAATGCAGTTCTTTGTACGCATGAGTTAAGTTTGAGATATTGAACAAATGGGAGATGCATCAAGATGTACAGTTTGTTTCATTGAATGACAGAATGCAGTTTGATACATTGCATGAATGAATGAACGCAAGTACGAATGCATATTGATTCTTTGTATGAATGAGTTAAGTTTGAGACATTGAATGAATGAGACAAGCTCTACTCTTTGAAATAGCATGTGAAGTTTATTTCATTGAATGGTTTGGTTTGGTTTGATGATATGAATGTGTTAGGTTTGTTGTGTTGAATCAACGAATACCTGTAGATTCATTGAATGTTCTGTTTATGTTTGATGTAATGTACGTACGAACGCAGTTCTTTTTACGAATGAGTTAAGTTTGAGATATTGAACAAATGGGAGATGCATCAAGATGTACAGTTTGTTTCATTGAATGAATGAATGCAGTTTGATACATTGGATGAATGAATGTAGTTCGTTTCATTGAATGAATAGCGTGAAGCTCGAGACATTGAACTAATGAGCTAAGCTCTACTCACTGAATGAATACATGCAGTTTGTTTCCTTCAATCAATGCATGCAGTTTGAGTCACTGAATGAATGCGGTTTGTTTGAATGTTTAAAGGGGTGCAGTTTGTTGTATTATATGCAGGCGATAGATTTATTTCATTGGTTCAATACCCAATGCTTGATTCATTGATTTGACGATTCCATGAGTGGATGAATGCATTTTTATTCTTTGAGTGAATGAATTAAGCCTGAGACATTGAATGAATGAGAGCAACTCTAGTCATGGTATTAACACGTACAGTTTATTTCATTGAATGACTGAATCAATGAGATAAGCTATACTCATTGAATTTACACGTGCAGGTCCTTTCATGCCATGAATGCATGCAGTTCTCTTCATTGAATGAATGCAGTTTGTTTCAGTAAATGCAGGAGTGCTGTTTGTAGTATTATATGTAGGAGATAATATTGATTCATTGATACAACACGTAACGTTTGACTCATTGAATGAATGATTGAGGCTCTCCTCACTCAGATATCAGATGGAGTGTATTTCATTGAATGACTGAGTGCATTTGGATTCATTATATGAATGTATTTGGCTTGTTTCATCGAATCAATGATTGAATTGATTGAATGAATGTACGATTAAAGTTTTATTCAATAAATGAAAGCATGCAGTTCTTTTCCTTGAATGTATGCATCCAGCTCGAGACATTGAATTGTTGGATCCAGTGGGTTTCATTAAATAAAGGAGTGAAGTTTGATTCATTACATGCAGAAGATACGTTTGTTTAATTGATTCAATAACTTCTGATTCATTGAATGCACGATTTAAGTTTGATGCAACGCATGTACGAATGCAGATTGATTCTTTGTATGAATGAGTTAAGCTTGAGACATTGAATGAATGAGACAAGCTTTACTCTTTGAAATAACATGTGAAGTTTGTATCATTGAATGGTTTGGTTTGGTTTGGTTTGATGATATGAATGTGTTAGGTTTGTTGTGTTGAATAAACGAATACCTGTAGATTCGTTGCATGTACGGTTGATGTTTGATGCAATTCTTCGTACGAATGCAATTCTTTGTACGAATGAGTTAAGTTTGAGATATTGAACAAATGGGAGATGCATCAAGATGTACAGTTTGTTTCATTCAATGAATGAAAGCAGTTTGAGTCACTGAATTAATGTGGTTTGTTTGAATTTTCAAGGAGTGCAGTTGGATGTATTACATGCAGGAGATAAGTTTGATTCATTGATTCAATACCCGATGCTTGATTCATTGATATGAAGATTCAATGAATGGATGAATGCATTTACATTCTTTGAGTGAATGAATTAAGCTTGAGACATTGAATGAATGAGAGCAACTCTAGTCATGGTATTAACACGTGCAGTTTATTTCATTGAATGACTGAGTCAATGAGATAAGCTCTACTCATTGAATTAACACGTGCAGGTCCTTTCATTCCATGAATGCAAGCAGTTCTATTCACTGAATGAATGCAGTTTGTTTCAGTAAATACAAGAGTGCTGTTTGTAGTATTATATGTAGAGGATAAGATTGTTTCATTGATACAATACGTAACGTTTGACACATTGAGGCTCTCCTCACTCTGATTTCAAGTGGAGTGTATTTCATTGAATGACTGAGTGCAATTGGATTCATTATATGAATGTGTTTGGCTTGTTTCATCGAATCAATGATTGAATTGATTGAATGAATGTATGATTAAAGTTTGATTCCATAAATGAAAGCATGGAGTTGGTTTCCTTGAATGTATGCGTTCAACTCGAGCCATTGAGTTTTTGGATCCAGTGTGTTTCATTAAATAGAGGAGTGATGTTTGATTCATTATATGCAGAAGAAACGTTTGTTTAATTGATTCAATAACTTCTGATTCATTGAATGCAACGCATGTGCGAATGCAGGTTGATTCTTTGTATGAATGAGTTAAGCTTGAGACATTGAATGAATGAGACGCGCTCTGCTCTTTGAAATAGCATGTGAAGTTTGTTTTATTGAATGGTTTGGTTTGGTTTGATGATATGAATGTGTTAGGTTTGTTATGTTGAATCAACGAATTGAATTCATTGAATGTGCGGTTGATGTTTGATGTTTGATGTAATGTAAGTAGGAATGCAGTTCTTTGTACGCATGAGTTAAGTTTGAGATATTGAACAAATGGGAGATGCATCAAGATGTACAGTTTGTTTCATTGAATGACAGAATGCAGTTTGATACATTGCATGAATGAATGAACGCAAGTACGAATGCATATTGATTCTTTGTATGAATGAGTTAAGTTTGAGACATTGCATGAATGAGACAAGCTCTACTCTTTGAAATAGCATGTGAAGTTTATTTCATTGAATGGTTTGGTTTGGTTTGATGATATGAATGTGTTAGGTTTGTTGTGTTGAATCAACGAATACCTGTAGATTCATTGAATGTTCTGTTTATGTTTGATGTAATGTACGTACGAACGCAGTTCTTTTTACGAATGAGTTAAGTTTGAGATATTGAACAAATGGGAGATGCATCAAGAAGTACAGTTTGTTTCATTGAATGAATGAATGCAGTTTGATACATTGGATGAATGAATGTAGTTCGTTTCATTGAATGAATAGCGTGAAGCTCGAGACATTGAACTAATGAGCTAAGCTCTACTCACTGAATGAATACATGCAGTTTGTTTCCTTCAATCAATGCATGCAGTTTGAGTCACTGAATGAATGCGGTTTGTTTGAATGTTTAAAGGGGTGCAGTTTGTTGTATTATATGCAGGCGATAGATTTATTTCATTGGTTCAATACCCAATGCTTGATTCATTGATTTGACGATTCCATGAGTGGATGAATGCATTTTTATTCTTTGAGTGAATGAATTAAGCCTGAGACATTGAATGAATGAGAGCAACTCTAGTCATGGTATTAACACGTACAGTTTATTTCATTGAATGACTGAATCAATGAGATAAGCTATACTCATTGAATTTACACGTGCAGGTCCTTTCATGCCATGAATGCATGCAGTTCTCTTCATTGAATGAATGCAGTTTGTTTCAGTAAATGCAGGAGTGCTGTTTGTAGTATTATATGTAGGAGATAATATTGATTCATTGATACAACACGTAACGTTTGACTCATTGAATGAATGATTGAGGCTCTCCTCACTCAGATATCAGATGGAGTGTATTTCATTGAATGACTGAGTGCATTTGGATTCATTATATGAATGTATTTGGCTTGTTTCATCGAATCAATGATTGAATTGATTGAATGAATGTACGATTAAAGTTTTATTCAATAAATGAAAGCATGCAGTTCTTTTCCTTGAATGTATGCATCCAGCTCGAGACATTGAATTGTTGGATCCAGTGGGTTTCATTAAATAAAGGAGTGAAGTTTGATTCATTACATGCAGAAGATACGTTTGTTTAATTGATTCAATAACTTCTGATTCATTGAATGCACGATTTAAGTTTGATGCAACGCATGTACGAATGCAGATTGATTCTTTGTATGAATGAGTTAAGCTTGAGACATTGAATGAATGAGACAAGCTTTACTCTTTGAAATAACATGTGAAGTTTGTATCATTGAATGGTTTGGTTTGGTTTGGTTTGATGATATGAATGTGTTAGGTTTGTTGTGTTGAATAAACGAATACCTGTAGATTCGTTGCATGTACGGTTGATGTTTGATGCAATTCTTCGTACGAATGCAATTCTTTGTACGAATGAGTTAAGTTTGAGATATTGAACAAATGGGAGATGCATCAAGATGTACAGTTTGTTTCATTCAATGAATGAAAGCAGTTTGAGTCACTGAATTAATGTGGTTTGTTTGAATTTTCAAGGAGTGCAGTTGGATGTATTACATGCAGGAGATAAGTTTGATTCATTGATTCAATACCCGATGCTTGATTCATTGATATGAAGATTCAATGAATGGATGAATGCATTTACATTCTTTGAGTGAATGAATTAAGCTTGAGACATTGAATGAATGAGAGCAACTCTAGTCATGGTATTAACACGTGCAGTTTATTTCATTGAATGACTGAGTCAATGAGATAAGCTCTACTCATTGAATTAACACGTGCAGGTCCTTTCATTCCATGAATGCAAGCAGTTCTATTCACTGAATGAATGCAGTTTGTTTCAGTAAATACAAGAGTGCTGTTTGTAGTATTATATGTAGGGGATAAGATTGTTTCATTGATACAATACGTAACGTTTGACACATTGAGGCTCTCCTCACTCTGATTTCAAGTGGAGTGTATTTCATTGAATGACTGAGTGCAATTGGATTCATTATATGAATGTGTTTGGCTTGTTTCATCGAATCAATGATTGAATTGATTGAATGAATGTATGATTAAAGTTTGATTCCATAAATGAAAGCATGGAGTTGGTTTCCTTGAATGTATGCGTTCAACTCGAGCCATTGAGTTTTTGGATCCAGTGTGTTTCATTAAATAGAGGAGTGATGTTTGATTCATTATATGCAGAAGAAACGTTTGTTTAATTGATTCAATAACTTCTGATTCATTGAATGCAACGCATGTGCGAATGCAGGTTGATTCTTTGTATGAATGAGTTAAGCTTGAGACATTGAATGAATGAGACGCGCTCTGCTCTTTGAAATAGCATGTGAAGTTTGTTTTATTGAATGGTTTGGTTTGGTTTGATGATATGAATGTGTTAGGTTTGTTATGTTGAATCAACGAATTGAATTCATTGAATGTGCGGTTGATGTTTGATGTTTGATGTAATGTAAGTAGGAATGCAGTTCTTTGTACGCATGAGTTAAGTTTGAGATATTGAACAAATGGGAGATGCATCAAGATGTACAGTTTGTTTCATTGAATGACAGAATGCAGTTTGATACATTGCATGAATGAATGAACGCAAGTACGAATGCATATTGATTCTTTGTATGAATGAGTTAAGTTTGAGACATTGCACGAATGAGACAATCTCTACTCTTTGAAATAGCATGTGAAGTTTATTTCATTGAATGGTTTGGTTTGGTTTGATGATATGAATGTGTTAGGTTTGTTGTGTTGAATCAACGAATACCTGTAGATTCATTGAATGTTCTGTTTATGTTTGATGTAATGTACGTACGAACGCAGTTCTTTTTACGAATGAGTTAAGTTTGAGATATTGAACAAATGGGAGATGCATCAAGATGTACAGTTTGTTTCATTGAATGAATGAATGCAGTTTGATACATTGGATGAATGAATGTAGTTCGTTTCATTGAATGAATAGCGTGAAGCTCGAGACATTGAACTAATGAGCTAAGCTCTACTCACTGAATGAATACATGCAGTTTGTTTCCTTCAATCAATGCATGCAGTTTGAGTCACTGAATGAATGCGGTTTGTTTGAATGTTTAAAGGGGTGCAGTTTGTTGTATTATATGCAGGCGATAGATTTATTTCATTGGTTCAATACCCAATGCTTGATTCTTTGATTTGACGATTCCATGAGTGGATGAATGCATTTTTATTCTTTGAGTGAATGAATTAAGCCTGAGACATTGAATGAATGAGAGCAACTCTAGTCATGGTATTAACACGTACAGTTTATTTCATTGAATGACTGAATCAATGAGATAAGCTATACTGATTGAATTTACACGTGCAGGTCCTTTCATGCCATGAATGCATGCAGTTCTCTTCATTGAATGAATGCAGTTTGTTTCAGTAAATGCAGGAGTGCTGTTTGTAGTATTATATGTAAGAGATAATATTGATTCATTGATACAACACGTAACGTTTGACTCATTGAATGAATGATTGAGGCTCTCCTCACTCAGATATCAGATGGAGTGTATTTCATTGAATGACTGAGTGCATTTGGATTCATTATATGAATGTATTTGGCTTGTTTCATCGAATCAATGATTGAATTGATTGAATGAATGTACGATTAAAGTTTTATTCAATAAATGAAAGCATGCAGTTCTTTTCCTTGAATGTATGCATCCAGCTCGAGACATTGAATTGTTGGATCCAGTGGGTTTCATTAAATAAAGGAGTGAAGTTTGATTCATTACATGCAGAAGATACGTTTGTTTAATTGATTCAATAACTTCTGATTCATTGAATGCACGATTTAAGTTTGATGCAACGCATGTACGAATGCAGATTGATTCTTTGTATGAATGAGTTAAGCTTGAGACATTGAATGAATGAGACAAGCTTTACTCTTTGAAATAACATGTGAAGTTTGTATCATTGAATGGTTTGGTTTGGTTTGGTTTGATGATATGAATGTTTGTTGTGTTGAATAAACGAATACCTGTAGATTCGTTGCATGTACGGTTGATGTTTGATGCAATTCTTCGTACGAATGCAATTCTTTGTACGAATGAGTTAAGTTTGAGATATTGAACAAATGGGAGATGCATCAAGATGTACAGTTTGTTTCATTGAATGAATGAATGCATTTGATACATGGATGAATGAATGTAGTTCGTTTCATTGAATGAATAGCGTGAAGCTCGAGACATTGAACTAATGAGCTAAGCTCTACTCACTGAATGAATACATGCAGTTTGTTTCCTTCAATCAATGCATGCAGTTTGAGTCACTGAATGAATGCGGTTTGTTTGAATGTTTAAAGGGGTGCAGTTTGTTGTATTATATGCAGGCGATAGATTTATTTCATTGGTTCAATACCCAATGCTTGATTCATTGATTTGACGATTCCATGAGTGGATGAATGCATTTTTATTCTTTGAGTGAATGAATTAAGCCTGAGACATTGAATGAATGAGAGCAACTCTAGTCATGGTATTAACACGTGCAGTTTATTTCATTGAATGACTGAGTCAATGAGATAAGCTCTACTCATTGAATTAACACGTGCAGGTCCTTTCATTCCATGAATGCAAGCAGTTCTATTCACTGAATGAATGCAGTTTGTTTCAGTAAATACAAGAGTGCTGTTTGTAGTATTATATGTAGAGAATAAGATTGTTTCATTGATACAATACGTAACGTTTGACACATTGAGGCTCTCCTCACTCTGATTTCAAGTGGAGTGTATTTCATTGAATGACTGAGTGCAATTGGATTCATTATATGTTTCATCGAATCAATGATTGAATTGATTGAATGAATGTATGATTAAAGTTTGATTCCATAAATGAAAGCATGGAGTTGGTTTCCTTGAATGTATGCGTTCAACTCGAGCCATTGAGTTTTTGGATCCAGTGTGTTTCATTAAATAGAGGAGTGATGTTTGATTCATTATATGCAGAAGAAACGTTTGTTTAATTGATTCAATAACTTCTGATTCATTGAATGCAACGCATGTGCGAATGCAGGTTGATTCTTTGTATGAATGAGTTAAGCTTGAGACATTGAATGAATGAGACGCGCTCTGCTCTTTGAAATAGCATGTGAAGTTTGTTTTATTGAATGGTTTGGTTTGGTTTGATGATATGAATGTGTTAGGTTTGTTATGTTGAATCAACGAATTGAATTCATTGAATGTGCGGTTGATGTTTGATGTTTGATGTAATGTAAGTAGGAATGCAGTTCTTTGTACGCATGAGTTAAGTTTGAGATATTGAACAAATGGGAGATGCATCAAGATGTACAGTTTGTTTCATTGAATGACAGAATGCAGTTTGATACATTGCATGAATGAATGAACGCAAGTACGAATGCATATTGATTCTTTGTATGAATGAGTTAAGTTTGAGACATTGCATGAATGAGACAAGCTCTACTCTTTGAAATAGCATGTGAAGTTTATTTCATTGAATGGTTTGGTTTGGTTTGATGATATGAATGTGTTAGGTTTGTTGTGTTGAATCAACGAATACCTGTAGATTCATTGAATGTTCTGTTTATGTTTGATGTAATGTACGTACGAACGCAGTTCTTTTTACGAATGAGTTAAGTTTGAGATATTGAACAAATGGGAGATGCATCAAGATGTACAGTTTGTTTCATTGAATGAATGAATGCAGTTTGATACATTGGATGAATGAATGTAGTTCGTTTCATTGAATGAATAGCGTGAAGCTCGAGACATTGAACTAATGAGCTAAGCTCTACTCACTGAATGAATACATGCAGTTTGTTTCCTTCAATCAATGCATGCAGTTTGAGTCACTGAATGAATGCGGTTTGTTTGAATGTTTAAAGGGGTGCAGTTTGTTGTATTATATGCAGGCGATAGATTTATTTCATTGGTTCAATACCCAATGCTTGATTCATTGATTTGACGATTCCATGAGTGGATGAATGCATTTTTATTCTTTGAGTGAATGAATTAAGCCTGAGACATTGAATGAATGAGAGCAACTCTAGTCATGGTATTAACACGTACAGTTTATTTCATTGAATGACTGAATCAATGAGATAAGCTACACTCATTGAATTTACACGTGCAGGTCCTTTCATGCCATGAATGCATGCAGTTCTCTTCATTGAATGAATGCAGTTTGTTTCAGTAAATGCAGGAGTGCTGTTTGTAGTATTATATGTAGGAGATAATATTGATTCATTGATACAACACGTAACGTTTGACTCATTGAATGAATGATTGAGGCTCTACTCACTCAGATATCAGATGGAGTGTATTTCATTGAATGACTGAGTGCATTTGGATTCATTATATGAATGTATTTGGCTTGTTTCATCGAATCAATGATTGAATTGATTGAATGAATGTACGATTAAAGTTTTATTCAATAAATGAAAGCATGCAGTTCTTTTCCTTGAATGTATGCATCCAGCTCGAGACATTGAATTGTTGGATCCAGTGGGTTTCATTAAATAAAGGAGTGAAGTTTGATTCATTACATGCAGAAGATACGTTTGTTTAATTGATTCAATAACTTCTGATTCATTGAATGCACGATTTAAGTTGATGCAACGCATGTACGAATGCAGATTGATTCTTTGTATGAATGAGTTAAGCTTGAGACATTGAATGAATGAGACAAGCTTTACTCTTTGAAATAACATGTGAAGTTTGTATCATTGAATGGTTTGGTTTGGTTTGGTTTGATGATATGAATGTGTTAGGTTTGTTGTGTTGAATAAACGAATACCTGTAGATTCGTTGCATGTACGGTTGATGTTTGATGCAATTCTTCGTACGAATGCAATTCTTTGTACGAATGAGTTAAGTTTGAGATATTGAACAAATGGGAGATGCATCAAGATGTACAGTTTGTTTCATTCAATGAATGAAAGCAGTTTGAGTCACTGAATTAATGTGGTTTGTTTGAATTTTCAAGGAGTGCAGTTGGATGTATTACATGCAGGAGATAAGTTTGATTCATTGATTCAATACCCGATGCTTGATTCATTGATATGAAGATTCAATGAATGGATGAATGCATTTACATTCTTTGAGTGAATGAATTAAGCTTGAGACATTGAATGAATGAGAGCAACTCTAGTCATGGTATTAACACGTGCAGTTTATTTCATTGAATGACTGAGTCAATGAGATAAGCTCTACTCATTGAATTAACACGTGCAGGTCCTTTCATTCCATGAATGCAAGCAGTTCTATTCACTGAATGAATGCAGTTTGTTTCAGTAAATACAAGAGTGCTGTTTGTAGTATTATATGTAGAGGATAAGATTGTTTCATTGATACAATACGTAACGTTTGACACATTGAGGCTCTCCTCACTCTGATTTCAAGTGGAGTGTATTTCATTGAATGACTGAGTGCAATTGGATTCATTATATGAATGTGTTTGGCTTGTTTCATCGAATCAATGATTGAATTGATTGAATGAATGTATGATTAAAGTTTGATTCCGTAAATGAAAGATGGAGTTGGTTTCCTTGAATGTATGCGTTCAAGTCGAGCCATTGAGTTTTTGGATCCAGTGTGTTTCATTAAATAGAGGAGTGATGTTTGATTCATTATATGCAGAAGAAACGTTTGTTTAATTGATTCAATAACTTCTGATTCATTGAATGCAACGCATGTGCGAATGCAGGTTGATTCTTTGTATGAATGAGTTAAGCTTGAGACATTGAATGAATGAGACGCGCTCTGCTCTTTGAAATAGCATGTGAAGTTTGTTTTATTGAATGGTTTGGTTTGGTTTGATGATATGAATGTGTTAGGTTTGTTATGTTGAATCAACGAATTGAATTCATTGAATGTGCGGTTGATGTTTGATGTTTGATGTAATGTAAGTAGGAATGCAGTTCTTTGTACGCATGAGTTAAGTTTGAGATATTGAACAAATGGGAGATGCATCAAGATGTACAGTTTGTTTCATTGAATGACAGAATGCAGTTTGATACATTGCATGAATGAATGAACGCAAGTACGAATGCATATTGATTCTTTGTATGAATGAGTTAAGTTTGAGACATTGAATGAATGAGACAAGCTCTACTCTTTGAAATAGCATGTGAAGTTTATTTCATTGAATGGTTTGGTTTGGTTTGATGATATGAATGTGTTAGGTTTGTTGTGTTGAATCAACGAATACCTGTAGATTCATTGAATGTTCTGTTTATGTTTGATGTAATGTACGTACGAACGCAGTTCTTTTTACGAATGAGTTAAGTTTGAGATATTGAACAAATGGGAGATGCATCAAGATGTACAGTTTGTTTCATTGAATGAATGAATGCAGTTTGATACATTGGATGAATGAATGTAGTTCGTTTCATTGAATGAATAGCGTGAAGCTCGAGACATTGAACTAATGAGCTAAGCTCTACTCACTGAATGAATACATGCAGTTTGTTTCCTTCAATCAATGCATGCAGTTTGAGTCACTGAATGAATGCGGTTTGTTTGAATGTTTAAAGGGGTGCAGTTTGTTGTATTATATGCAGGCGATAGATTTATTTCATTGGTTCAATACCCAATGCTTGATTCATTGATTTGACGATTCCATGAGTGGATGAATGCATTTTTATTCTTTGAGTGAATGAATTAAGCCTGAGACATTGAATGAATGAGAGCAACTCTAGTCATGGTATTAACACGTACAGTTTATTTCATTGAATGACTGAATCAATGAGATAAGCTATACTGATTGAATTTACACGTGCAGGTCCTTTCATGCCATGAATGCATGCAGTTCTCTTCATTGAATGAATGCAGTTTGTTTCAGTAAATGCAGGAGTGCTGTTTGTAGTATTATATGTAAGAGATAATATTGATTCATTGATACAACACGTAACGTTTGACTCATTGAATGAATGATTGAGGCTCTCCTCACTCAGATATCAGATGGAGTGTATTTCATTGAATGACTGAGTGCATTTGGATTCATTATATGAATGTATTTGGCTTGTTTCATCGAATCAATGATTGAATTGATTGAATGAATGTACGATTAAAGTTTTATTCAATAAATGAAAGCATGCAGTTCTTTTCCTTGAATGTATGCATCCAGCTCGAGACATTGAATTGTTGGATCCAGTGGGTTTCATTAAATAAAGGAGTGAAGTTTGATTCATTACATGCAGAAGATACGTTTGTTTAATTGATTCAATAACTTCTGATTCATTGAATGCACGATTTAAGTTTGATGCAACGCATGTACGAATGCAGATTGATTCTTTGTATGAATGAGTTAAGCTTGAGACATTGAATGAATGAGACAAGCTTTACTCTTTGAAATAACATGTGAAGTTTGTATCATTGAATGGTTTGGTTTGGTTTGGTTTGATGATATGAATGTGTTAGGTTTGTTGTGTTGAATAAACGAATACCTGTAGATTCGTTGCATGTACGGTTGATGTTTGATGCAATTCTTCGTACGAATGCAATTCTTTGTACGAATGAGTTAAGTTTGAGATATTGAACAAATGGAGATGCATCAAGATGTACAGTTTGTTTCATTCAATGAATGAAAGCAGTTTGAGTCACTGAATTAATGTGGTTTGTTTGAATTTTCAAGGAGTGCAGTTGGATGTATTACATGCAGGAGATAAGTTTGATTCATTGATTCAATACCCGATGCTTGATTCATTGATATGAAGATTCAATGAATGGATGAATGCATTTACATTCTTTGAGTGAATGAATTAAGCTTGAGACATTGAATGAATGAGAGCAACTCTAGTCATGGTATTAACACGTGCAGTTTATTTCATTGAATGACTGAGTCAATGAGATAAGCTCTACTCATTGAATTAACACGTGCAGGTCCTTTCATTCCATGAATGCAAGCAGTTCTATTCACTGAATGAATGCAGTTTGTTTCAGTAAATACAAGAGTGCTGTTTGTAGTATTATATGTAGAGGATAAGATTGTTTCATTGATACAATACGTAACGTTTGACACATTGAGGCTCTCCTCACTCTGATTTCAAGTGGAGTGTATTTCATTGAATGACTGAGTGCAATTGGATTCATTATATGAATGTGTTTGGCTTGTTTCATCGAATCAATGATTGAATTGATTGAATGAATGTATGATTAAAGTTTGATTCCGTAAATGAAAGATGGAGTTGGTTTCCTTGAATGTATGCGTTCAAGTCGAGCCATTGAGTTTTTGGATCCAGTGTGTTTCATTAAATAGAGGAGTGATGTTTGATTCATTATATGCAGAAGAAACGTTTGTTTAATTGATTCAATAACTTCTGATTCATTGAATGCAACGCATGTGCGAATGCAGGTTGATTCTTTGTATGAATGAGTTAAGCTTGAGACATTGAATGAATGAGACGCGCTCTGCTCTTTGAAATAGCATGTGAAGTTTGTTTTATTGAATGGTTTGGTTTGGTTTGATGATATGAATGTGTTAGGTTTGTTATGTTGAATCAACGAATTGAATTCATTGAATGTGCGGTTGATGTTTGATGTTTGATGTAATGTAAGTAGGAATGCAGTTCTTTGTACGCATGAGTTAAGTTTGAGATATTGAACAAATGGGAGATGCATCAAGATGTACAGTTTGTTTCATTGAATGACAGAATGCAGTTTGATACATTGCATGAATGAATGAACGCAAGTACGAATGCATATTGATTCTTTGTATGAATGAGTTAAGTTTGAGACATTGCATGAATGAGACAAGCTCTACTCTTTGAAATAGCATGTGAAGTTTATTTCATTGAATGGTTTGGTTTGGTTTGATGATATGAATGTGTTAGGTTTGTTGTGTTGAATCAACGAATACCTGTAGATTCATTGAATGTTCTGTTTATGTTTGATGTAATGTACGTACGAACGCAGTTCTTTTTACGAATGAGTTAAGTTTGAGATATTGAACAAATGGGAGATGCATCAAGATGTACAGTTTGTTTCATTGAATGAATGAATGCAGTTTGATACATTGGATGAATGAATGTAGTTCGTTTCATTGAATGAATAGCGTGAAGCTCGAGACATTGAACTAATGAGCTAAGCTCTACTCACTGAATGAATACATGCAGTTTGTTTCCTTCAATCAATGCATGCAGTTTGAGTCACTGAATGAATGCGGTTTGTTTGAATGTTTAAAGGGGTGCAGTTTGTTGTATTATATGCAGGCGATAGATTTATTTCATTGGTTCAATACCCAATGCTTGATTCATTGATTTGACGATTCCATGAGTGGATGAATGCATTTTTATTCTTTGAGTGAATGAATTAAGCCTGAGACATTGAATGAATGAGAGCAACTCTAGTCATGGTATTAACACGTACAGTTTATTTCATTGAATGACTGAATCAATGAGATAAGCTACACTCATTGAATTTACACGTGCAGGTCCTTTCATGCCATGAATGCATGCAGTTCTCTTCATTGAATGAATGCAGTTTGTTTCAGTAAATGCAGGAGTGCTGTTTGTAGTATTATATGTAGGAGATAATATTGATTCATTGATACAACACGTAACGTTTGACTCATTGAATGAATGATTGAGGCTCTCCTCACTCAGATATCAGATGGAGTGTATTTCATTGAATGACTGAGTGCATTTGGATTCATTATATGAATGTATTTGGCTTGTTTCATCGAATCAATGATTGAATTGATTGAATGAATGTACGATTAAAGTTTTATTCAATAAATGAAAGCATGCAGTTCTTTTCCTTGAATGTATGCATCCAGCTCGAGACATTGAATTGTTGGATCCAGTGGGTTTCATTAAATAAAGGAGTGAAGTTTGATTCATTACATGCAGAAGATACGTTTGTTTAATTGATTCAATAACTTCTGATTCATTGAATGCACGATTTAAGTTTGATGCAACGCATGTACGAATGCAGATTGATTCTTTGTATGAATGAGTTAAGCTTGAGACATTGAATGAATGAGACAAGCTTTACTCTTTGAAATAACATGTGAAGTTTGTATCATTGAATGGTTTGGTTTGGTTTGGTTTGATGATATGAATGTGTTAGGTTTGTTGTGTTGAATAAACGAATACCTGTAGATTCGTTGCATGTACGGTTGATGTTTGATGCAATTCTTCGTACGAATGCAATTCTTTGTACGAATGAGTTAAGTTTGAGATATTGAACAAATGGGAGATGCATCAAGATGTACAGTTTGTTTCATTCAATGAATGAAAGCAGTTTGAGTCACTGAATTAATGTGGTTTGTTTGAATTTTCAAGGAGTGCAGTTGGATGTATTACATGCAGGAGATAAGTTTGATTCATTGATTCAATACCCGATGCTTGATTCATTGATATGAAGATTCAATGAATGGATGAATGCATTTACATTCTTTGAGTGAATGAATTAAGCTTGAGACATTGAATGAATGAGAGCAACTCTAGTCATGGTATTAACACGTGCAGTTTATTTCATTGAATGACTGAGTCAATGAGATAAGCTCTACTCATTGAATTAACACGTGCAGGTCCTTTCATTCCATGAATGCAAGCAGTTCTATTCACTGAATGAATGCAGTTTGTTTCAGTAAATACAAGAGTGCTGTTTGTAGTATTATATGTAGAGGATAAGATTGTTTCATTGATACAATACGTAACGTTTGACACATTGAGGCTCTCCTCACTCTGATTTCAAGTGGAGTGTATTTCATTGAATGACTGAGTGCAATTGGATTCATTATATGAATGTGTTTGGCTTGTTTCATCGAATCAATGATTGAATTGATTGAATGAATGTATGATTAAAGTTTGATTCCGTAAATGAAAGATGGAGTTGGTTTCCTTGAATGTATGCGTTCAAGTCGAGCCATTGAGTTTTTGGATCCAGTGTGTTTCATTAAATAGAGGAGTGATGTTTGATTCATTATATGCAGAAGAAACGTTTGTTTAATTGATTCAATAACTTCTGATTCATTGAATGCAACGCATGTGCGAATGCAGGTTGATTCTTTGTATGAATGAGTTAAGCTTGAGACATTGAATGAATGAGACGCGCTCTGCTCTTTGAAATAGCATGTGAAGTTTGTTTTATTGAATGGTTTGGTTTGGTTTGATGATATGAATGTGTTAGGTTTGTTATGTTGAATCAACGAATTGAATTCATTGAATGTGCGGTTGATGTTTGATGTTTGATGTAATGTAAGTAGGAATGCAGTTCTTTGTACGCATGAGTTAAGTTTGAGATATTGAACAAATGGGAGATGCATCAAGATGTACAGTTTGTTTCATTGAATGACAGAATGCAGTTTGATACATTGCATGAATGAATGAACGCAAGTACGAATGCATATTGATTCTTTGTATGAATGAGTTAAGTTTGAGACATTGCATGAATGAGACAAGCTCTACTCTTTGAAATAGCATGTGAAGTTTATTTCATTGAATGGTTTGGTTTGGTTTGATGATATGAATGTGTTAGGTTTGTTGTGTTGAATCAACGAATACCTGTAGATTCATTGAATGTTCTGTTTATGTTTGATGTAATGTACGTACGAACGCAGTTCTTTTTACGAATGAGTTAAGTTTGAGATATTGAACAAATGGGAGATGCATCAAGATGTACAGTTTGTTTCATTGAATGAATGAATGCAGTTTGATACATTGGATGAATGAATGTAGTTCGTTTCATTGAATGAATAGCGTGAAGCTCGAGACATTGAACTAATGAGCTAAGCTCTACTCACTGAATGAATACATGCAGTTTGTTTCCTTCAATCAATGCATGCAGTTTGAGTCACTGAATGAATGCGGTTTGTTTGAATGTTTAAAGGGGTGCAGTTTGTTGTATTATATGCAGGCGATAGATTTATTTCATTGGTTCAATACCCAATGCTTGATTCATTGATTTGACGATTCCATGAGTGGATGAATGCATTTTTATTCTTTGAGTGAATGAATTAAGCCTGAGACATTGAATGAATGAGAGCAACTCTAGTCATGGTATTAACACGTACAGTTTATTTCATTGAATGACTGAATCAATGAGATAAGCTACACTCATTGAATTTACACGTGCAGGTCCTTTCATGCCATGAATGCATGCAGTTCTCTTCATTGAATGAATGCAGTTTGTTTCAGTAAATGCAGGAGTGCTGTTTGTAGTATTATATGTAGGAGATAATATTGATTCATTGATACAACACGTAACGTTTGACTCATTGAATGAATGATTGAGGCTCTCCTCACTCAGATATCAGATGGAGTGTATTTCATTGAATGACTGAGTGCATTTGGATTCATTATATGAATGTATTTGGCTTGTTTCATCGAATCAATGATTGAATTGATTGAATGAATGTACGATTAAAGTTTTATTCAATAAATGAAAGCATGCAGTTCTTTTCCTTGAATGTATGCATCCAGCTCGAGACATTGAATTGTTGGATCCAGTGGGTTTCATTAAATAAAGGAGTGAAGTTTGATTCATTACATGCAGAAGATACGTTTGTTTAATTGATTCAATAACTTCTGATTCATTGAATGCACGATTTAAGTTTGATGCAACGCATGTACGAATGCAGATTGATTCTTTGTATGAATGAGTTAAGCTTGAGACATTGAATGAATGAGACAAGCTTTACTCTTTGAAATAACATGTGAAGTTTGTATCATTGAATGGTTTGGTTTGGTTTGGTTTGATGATATGAATGTGTTAGGTTTGTTGTGTTGAATAAACGAATACCTGTAGATTCGTTGCATGTACGGTTGATGTTTGATGCAATTCTTCGTACGAATGCAATTCTTTGTACGAATGAGTTAAGTTTGAGATATTGAACAAATGGGAGATGCATCAAGATGTACAGTTTGTTTCATTCAATGAATGAAAGCAGTTTGAGTCACTGAATTAATGTGGTTTGTTTGAATTTTCAAGGAGTGCAGTTGGATGTATTACATGCAGGAGATAAGTTTGATTCATTGATTCAATACCCGATGCTTGATTCATTGATATGAAGATTCAATGAATGGATGAATGCATTTACATTCTTTGAGTGAATGAATTAAGCTTGAGACATTGAATGAATGAGAGCAACTCTAGTCATGGTATTAACACGTGCAGTTTATTTCATTGAATGACTGAGTCAATGAGATAAGCTCTACTCATTGAATTAACACGTGCAGGTCCTTTCATTCCATGAATGCAAGCAGTTCTATTCACTGAATGAATGCAGTTTGTTTCAGTAAATACAAGAGTGCTGTTTGTAGTATTATATGTAGAGGATAAGATTGTTTCATTGATACAATACGTAACGTTTGACACATTGAGGCTCTCCTCACTCTGATTTCAAGTGGAGTGTATTTCATTGAATGACTGAGTGCAATTGGATTCATTATATGAATGTGTTTGGCTTGTTTCATCGAATCAATGATTGAATTGATTGAATGAATGTATGATTAAAGTTTGATTCCGTAAATGAAAGATGGAGTTGGTTTCCTTGAATGTATGCGTTCAAGTCGAGCCATTGAGTTTTTGGATCCAGTGTGTTTCATTAAATAGAGGAGTGATGTTTGATTCATTATATGCAGAAGAAACGTTTGTTTAATTGATTCAATAACTTCTGATTCATTGAATGCAACGCATGTGCGAATGCAGGTTGATTCTTTGTATGAATGAGTTAAGCTTGAGACATTGAATGAATGAGACGCGCTCTGCTCTTTGAAATAGCATGTGAAGTTTGTTTTATTGAATGGTTTGGTTTGGTTTGATGATATGAATGTGTTAGGTTTGTTATGTTGAATCAACGAATTGAATTCATTGAATGTGCGGTTGATGTTTGATGTTTGATGTAATGTAAGTAGGAATGCAGTTCTTTGTACGCATGAGTTAAGTTTGAGATATTGAACAAATGGGAGATGCATCAAGATGTACAGTTTGTTTCATTGAATGACAGAATGCAGTTTGATACATTGCATGAATGAATGAACGCAAGTACGAATGCATATTGATTCTTTGTATGAATGAGTTAAGTTTGAGACATTGCATGAATGAGACAAGCTCTACTCTTTGAAATAGCATGTGAAGTTTATTTCATTGAATGGTTTGGTTTGGTTTGATGATATGAATGTGTTAGGTTTGTTGTGTTGAATCAACGAATACCTGTAGATTCATTGAATGTTCTGTTTATGTTTGATGTAATGTACGTACGAACGCAGTTCTTTTTACGAATGAGTTAAGTTTGAGATATTGAACAAATGGGAGATGCATCAAGATGTACAGTTTGTTTCATTGAATGAATGAATGCAGTTTGATACATTGGATGAATGAATGTAGTTCGTTTCATTGAATGAATAGCGTGAAGCTCGAGACATTGAACTAATGAGCTAAGCTCTACTCACTGAATGAATACATGCAGTTTGTTTCCTTCAATCAATGCATGCAGTTTGAGTCACTGAATGAATGCGGTTTGTTTGAATGTTTAAAGGGGTGCAGTTTGTTGTATTATATGCAGGCGATAGATTTATTTCATTGGTTCAATACCCAATGCTTGATTCATTGATTTGACGATTCCATGAGTGGATGAATGCATTTTTATTCTTTGAGTGAATGAATTAAGCCTGAGACATTGAATGAATGAGAGCAACTCTAGTCATGGTATTAACACGTACAGTTTATTTCATTGAATGACTGAATCAATGAGATAAGCTACACTCATTGAATTTACACGTGCAGGTCCTTTCATGCCATGAATGCATGCAGTTCTCTTCATTGAATGAATGCAGTTTGTTTCAGTAAATGCAGGAGTGCTGTTTGTAGTATTATATGTAGGAGATAATATTGATTCATTGATACAACACGTAACGTTTGACTCATTGAATGAATGATTGAGGCTCTCCTCACTCAGATATCAGATGGAGTGTATTTCATTGAATGACTGAGTGCATTTGGATTCATTATATGAATGTATTTGGCTTGTTTCATCGAATCAATGATTGAATTGATTGAATGAATGTACGATTAAAGTTTTATTCAATAAATGAAAGCATGCAGTTCTTTTCCTTGAATGTATGCATCCAGCTCGAGACATTGAATTGTTGGATCCAGTGGGTTTCATTAAATAAAGGAGTGAAGTTTGATTCATTACATGCAGAAGATACGTTTGTTTAATTGATTCAATAACTTCTGATTCATTGAATGCACGATTTAAGTTTGATGCAACGCATGTACGAATGCAGATTGATTCTTTGTATGAATGAGTTAAGCTTGAGACATTGAATGAATGAGACAAGCTTTACTCTTTGAAATAACATGTGAAGTTTGTATCATTGAATGGTTTGGTTTGGTTTGGTTTGATGATATGAATGTGTTAGGTTTGTTGTGTTGAATAAACGAATACCTGTAGATTCGTTGCATGTACGGTTGATGTTTGATGCAATTCTTCGTACGAATGCAATTCTTTGTACGAATGAGTTAAGTTTGAGATATTGAACAAATGGGAGATGCATCAAGATGTACAGTTTGTTTCATTCAATGAATGAAAGCAGTTTGAGTCACTGAATTAATGTGGTTTGTTTGAATTTTCAAGGAGTGCAGTTGGATGTATTACATGCAGGAGATAAGTTTGATTCATTGATTCAATACCCGATGCTTGATTCATTGATATGAAGATTCAATGAATGGATGAATGCATTTACATTCTTTGAGTGAATGAATTAAGCTTGAGACATTGAATGAATGAGAGCAACTCTAGTCATGGTATTAACACGTGCAGTTTATTTCATTGAATGACTGAGTCAATGAGATAAGCTCTACTCATTGAATTAACACGTGCAGGTCCTTTCATTCCATGAATGCAAGCAGTTCTATTCACTGAATGAATGCAGTTTGTTTCAGTAAATACAAGAGTGCTGTTTGTAGTATTATATGTAGAGGATAAGATTGTTTCATTGATACAATACGTAACGTTTGACACATTGAGGCTCTCCTCACTCTGATTTCAAGTGGAGTGTATTTCATTGAATGACTGAGTGCAATTGGATTCATTATATGAATGTGTTTGGCTTGTTTCATCGAATCAATGATTGAATTGATTGAATGAATGTATGATTAAAGTTTGATTCCGTAAATGAAAGATGGAGTTGGTTTCCTTGAATGTATGCGTTCAACTCGAGCCATTGAGTTTTTGGATCCAGTGTGTTTCATTAAATAGAGGAGTGATGTTTGATTCATTATATGCAGAAGAAACGTTTGTTTAATTGATTCAATAACTTCTGATTCATTGAATGCAACGCATGTGCGAATGCAGGTTGATTCTTTGTATGAATGAGTTAAGCTTGAGACATTGAATGAATGAGACGCGCTCTGCTCTTTGAAATAGCATGTGAAGTTTGTTTTATTGAATGGTTTGGTTTGGTTTGATGATATGAATGTGTTAGGTTTGTTATGTTGAATCAACGAATTGAATTCATTGAATGTGCGGTTGATGTTTGATGTTTGATGTAATGTAAGTAGGAATGCAGTTCTTTGTACGCATGAGTTAAGTTTGAGATATTGAACAAATGGGAGATGCATCAAGATGTACAGTTTGTTTCATTGAATGACAGAATGCAGTTTGATACATTGCATGAATGAATGAACGCAAGTACGAATGCATATTGATTCTTTGTATGAATGAGTTAAGTTTGAGACATTGAATGAATGAGACAAGCTCTACTCTTTGAAATAGCATGTGAAGTTTATTTCATTGAATGGTTTGGTTTGGTTTGATGATATGAATGTGTTCGGTTTGTTGTGTTGAATCAACGAATACCTGTAGATTCATTGAATGTTCTGTTTATGTTTGATGTAATGTACGTACGAACGCAGTTCTTTTTACGAATGAGTTAAGTTTGAGATATTGAACAAATGGGAGATGCATCAAGATGTACAGTTTGTTTCATTGAATGAATGAATGCAGTTTGATACATTGGATGAATGAATGTAGTTCGTTTCATTGAATGAATAGCGTGAAGCTCGAGACATTGAACTAATGAGCTAAGCTCTACTCACTGAATGAATACATGCAGTTTGTTTCCTTCAATCAATGCATGCAGTTTGAGTCACTGAATGAATGCGGTTTGTTTGAATGTTTAAAGGGGTGCAGTTTGTTGTATTATATGCAGGCGATAGATTTATTTCATTGGTTCAATACCCAATGCTTGATTCATTGATTTGACGATTCCATGAGTGGATGAATGCATTTTTATTCTTTGAGTGAATGAATTAAGCCTGAGACATTGAATGAATGAGAGCAACTCTAGTCATGGTATTAACACGTACAGTTTATTTCATTGAATGACTGAATCAATGAGATAAGCTATACTCATTGAATTTACACGTGCAGGTCCTTTCATGCCATGAATGCATGCAGTTCTCTTCATTGAATGAATGCAGTTTGTTTCAGTAAATGCAGGAGTGCTGTTTGTAGTATTATATGTAGGAGATAATATTGATTCATTGATACAACACGTAACGTTTGACTCATTGAATGAATGATTGAGGCTCTCCTCACTCAGATATCAGATGGAGTGTATTTCATTGAATGACTGAGTGCATTTGGATTCATTATATGAATGTATTTGGCTTGTTTCATCGAATCAATGATTGAATTGATTGAATGAATGTACGATTAAAGTTTTATTCAATAAATGAAAGCATGCAGTTCTTTTCCTTGAATGTATGCATCCAGCTCGAGACATTGAATTGTTGGATCCAGTGGGTTTCATTAAATAAAGGAGTGAAGTTTGATTCATTACATGCAGAAGATACGTTTGTTTAATTGATTCAATAACTTCTGATTCATTGAATGCACGATTTAAGTTTGATGCAACGCATGTACGAATGCAGATTGATTCTTTGTATGAATGAGTTAAGCTTGAGACATTGAATGAATGAGACAAGCTTTACTCTTTGAAATAACATGTGAAGTTTGTATCATTGAATGGTTTGGTTTGGTTTGGTTTGATGATATGAATGTGTTAGGTTTGTTGTGTTGAATAAACGAATACCTGTAGATTCGTTGCATGTACGGTTGATGTTTGATGCAATTCTTCGTACGAATGCAATTCTTTGTACGAATGAGTTAAGTTTGAGATATTGAACAAATGGGAGATGCATCAAGATGTACAGTTTGTTTCATTCAATGAATGAAAGCAGTTTGAGTCACTGAATTAATGTGGTTTGTTTGAATTTTCAAGGAGTGCAGTTGGATGTATTACATGCAGGAGATAAGTTTGATTCATTGATTCAATACCCGATGCTTGATTCATTGATATGAAGATTCAATGAATGGATGAATGCATTTACATTCTTTGAGTGAATGAATTAAGCTTGAGACATTGAATGAATGAGAGCAACTCTAGTCATGGTATTAACACGTGCAGTTTATTTCATTGAATGACTGAGTCAATGAGATAAGCTCTACTCATTGAATTAACACGTGCAGGTCCTTTCATTCCATGAATGCAAGCAGTTCTATTCACTGAATGAATGCAGTTTGTTTCAGTAAATACAAGAGTGCTGTTTGTAGTATTATATGTAGGGGATAAGATTGTTTCATTGATACAATACGTAACGTTTGACACATTGAGGCTCTCCTCACTCTGATTTCAAGTGGAGTGTATTTCATTGAATGACTGAGTGCAATTGGATTCATTATATGAATGTGTTTGGCTTGTTTCATCGAATCAATGATTGAATTGATTGAATGAATGTATGATTAAAGTTTGATTCCATAAATGAAAGCATGGAGTTGGTTTCCTTGAATGTATGCGTTCAACTCGAGCCATTGAGTTTTTGGATCCAGTGTGTTTCATTAAATAGAGGAGTGATGTTTGATTCATTATATGCAGAAGAAACGTTTGTTTAATTGATTCAATAACTTCTGATTCATTGAATGCAACGCATGTGCGAATGCAGGTTGATTCTTTGTATGAATGAGTTAAGCTTGAGACATTGAATGAATGAGACGCGCTCTGCTCTTTGAAATAGCATGTGAAGTTTGTTTTATTGAATGGTTTGGTTTGGTTTGATGATATGAATGTGTTAGGTTTGTTATGTTGAATCAACGAATTGAATTCATTGAATGTGCGGTTGATGTTTGATGTTTGATGTAATGTAAGTAGGAATGCAGTTCTTTGTACGCATGAGTTAAGTTTGAGATATTGAACAAATGGGAGATGCATCAAGATGTACAGTTTGTTTCATTGAATGACAGAATGCAGTTTGATACATTGCATGAATGAATGAACGCAAGTACGAATGCATATTGATTCTTTGTATGAATGAGTTAAGTTTGAGACATTGCACGAATGAGACAATCTCTACTCTTTGAAATAGCATGTGAAGTTTATTTCATTGAATGGTTTGGTTTGGTTTGATGATATGAATGTGTTAGGTTTGTTGTGTTGAATCAACGAATACCTGTAGATTCATTGAATGTTCTGTTTATGTTTGATGTAATGTACGTACGAACGCAGTTCTTTTTACGAATGAGTTAAGTTTGAGATATTGAACAAATGGGAGATGCATCAAGATGTACAGTTTGTTTCATTGAATGAATGAATGCAGTTTGATACATTGGATGAATGAATGTAGTTCGTTTCATTGAATGAATAGCGTGAAGCTCGAGACATTGAACTAATGAGCTAAGCTCTACTCACTGAATGAATACATGCAGTTTGTTTCCTTCAATCAATGCATGCAGTTTGAGTCACTGAATGAATGCGGTTTGTTTGAATGTTTAAAGGGGTGCAGTTTGTTGTATTATATGCAGGCGATAGATTTATTTCATTGGTTCAATACCCAATGCTTGATTCTTTGATTTGACGATTCCATGAGTGGATGAATGCATTTTTATTCTTTGAGTGAATGAATTAAGCCTGAGACATTGAATGAATGAGAGCAACTCTAGTCATGGTATTAACACGTACAGTTTATTTCATTGAATGACTGAATCAATGAGATAAGCTATACTGATTGAATTTACACGTGCAGGTCCTTTCATGCCATGAATGCATGCAGTTCTCTTCATTGAATGAATGCAGTTTGTTTCAGTAAATGCAGGAGTGCTGTTTGTAGTATTATATGTAAGAGATAATATTGATTCATTGATACAACACGTAACGTTTGACTCATTGAATGAATGATTGAGGCTCTCCTCACTCAGATATCAGATGGAGTGTATTTCATTGAATGACTGAGTGCATTTGGATTCATTATATGAATGTATTTGGCTTGTTTCATCGAATCAATGATTGAATTGATTGAATGAATGTACGATTAAAGTTTTATTCAATAAATGAAAGCATGCAGTTCTTTTCCTTGAATGTATGCATCCAGCTCGAGACATTGAATTGTTGGATCCAGTGGGTTTCATTAAATAAAGGAGTGAAGTTTGATTCATTACATGCAGAAGATACGTTTGTTTAATTGATTCAATAACTTCTGATTCATTGAATGCACGATTTAAGTTTGATGCAACGCATGTACGAATGCAGATTGATTCTTTGTATGAATGAGTTAAGCTTGAGACATTGAATGAATGAGACAAGCTTTACTCTTTGAAATAACATGTGAAGTTTGTATCATTGAATGGTTTGGTTTGGTTTGGTTTGATGATATGAATGTTTGTTGTGTTGAATAAACGAATACCTGTAGATTCGTTGCATGTACGGTTGATGTTTGATGCAATTCTTCGTACGAATGCAATTCTTTGTACGAATGAGTTAAGTTTGAGATATTGAACAAATGGGAGATGCATCAAATGTACAGTTTGTTTCATTGAATGAATGAATGCATTTGATACATTGGATGAATGAATGTAGTTCGTTTCATTGAATGAATAGCGTGAAGCTCGAGACATTGAACTAATGAGCTAAGCTCTACTCACTGAATGAATACATGCAGTTTGTTTCCTTCAATCAATGCATGCAGTTTGAGTCACTGAATGAATGCGGTTTGTTTGAATGTTTAAAGGGGTGCAGTTTGTTGTATTATATGCAGGCGATAGATTTATTTCATTGGTTCAATACCCAATGCTTGATTCATTGATTTGACGATTCCATGAGTGGATGAATGCATTTTTATTCTTTGAGTGAATGAATTAAGCCTGAGACATTGAATGAATGAGAGCAACTCTAGTCATGGTATTAACACGTACAGTTTATTTCATTGAATGACTGAATCAATGAGATAAGCTATACTCATTGAATTTACACGTGCAGGTCCTTTCATGCCATGAATGCATGCAGTTCTCTTCATTGAATGAATGCAGTTTGTTTCAGTAAATGCAGGAGTGCTGTTTGTAGTATTATATGTAGGAGATAATATTGATTCATTGATACAACACGTAACGTTTGACTCATTGAATGAATGATTGAGGCTCTCCTCACTCAGATATCAGATGGAGTGTATTTCATTGAATGACTGAGTGCATTTGGATTCATTATATGAATGTATTTGGCTTGTTTCATCGAATCAATGATTGAATTGATTGAATGAATGTACGATTAAAGTTTTATTCAATAAATGAAAGCATGCAGTTCTTTTCCTTGAATGTATGCATCCAGCTCGAGACATTGAATTGTTGGATCCAGTGGGTTTCATTAAATAAAGGAGTGAAGTTTGATTCATTACATGCAGAAGATACGTTTGTTTAATTGATTCAATAACTTCTGATTCATTGAATGCACGATTTAAGTTTGATGCAACGCATGTACGAATGCAGATTGATTCTTTGTATGAATGAGTTAAGCTTGAGACATTGAATGAATGAGACAAGCTTTACTCTTTGAAATAACATGTGAAGTTTGTATCATTGAATGGTTTGGTTTGGTTTGGTTTGATGATATGAATGTGTTAGGTTTGTTGTGTTGAATAAACGAATACCTGTAGATTCGTTGCATGTACGGTTGATGTTTGATGCAATTCTTCGTACGAATGCAATTCTTTGTACGAATGAGTTAAGTTTGAGATATTGAACAAATGGGAGATGCATCAAGATGTACAGTTTGTTTCATTCAATGAATGAAAGCAGTTTGAGTCACTGAATTAATGTGGTTTGTTTGAATTTTCAAGGAGTGCAGTTGGATGTATTACATGCAGGAGATAAGTTTGATTCATTGATTCAATACCCGATGCTTGATTCATTGATATGAAGATTCAATGAATGGATGAATGCATTTACATTCTTTGAGTGAATGAATTAAGCTTGAGACATTGAATGAATGAGAGCAACTCTAGTCATGGTATTAACACGTGCAGTTTATTTCATTGAATGACTGAGTCAATGAGATAAGCTCTACTCATTGAATTAACACGTGCAGGTCCTTTCATTCCATGAATGCAAGCAGTTCTATTCACTGAATGAATGCAGTTTGTTTCAGTAAATACAAGAGTGCTGTTTGTAGTATTATATGTAGAGAATAAGATTGTTTCATTGATACAATACGTAACGTTTGACACATTGAGGCTCTCCTCACTCTGATTTCAAGTGGAGTGTATTTCATTGAATGACTGAGTGCAATTGGATTCATTATATGTTTCATCGAATCAATGATTGAATTGATTGAATGAATGTATGATTAAAGTTTGATTCCATAAATGAAAGCATGGAGTTGGTTTCCTTGAATGTATGCGTTCAACTCGAGCCATTGAGTTTTTGGATCCAGTGTGTTTCATTAAATAGAGGAGTGATGTTTGATTCATTATATGCAGAAGAAACGTTTGTTTAATTGATTCAATAACTTCTGATTCATTGAATGCAACGCATGTGCGAATGCAGGTTGATTCTTTGTATGAATGAGTTAAGCTTGAGACATTGAATGAATGAGACGCGCTCTGCTCTTTGAAATAGCATGTGAAGTTTGTTTTATTGAATGGTTTGGTTTGGTTTGATGATATGAATGTGTTAGGTTTGTTATGTTGAATCAACGAATTGAATTCATTGAATGTGCGGTTGATGTTTGATGTTTGATGTAATGTAAGTAGGAATGCAGTTCTTTGTACGCATGAGTTAAGTTTGAGATATTGAACAAATGGGAGATGCATCAAGATGTACAGTTTGTTTCATTGAATGACAGAATGCAGTTTGATACATTGCATGAATGAATGAACGCAAGTACGAATGCATATTGATTCTTTGTATGAATGAGTTAAGTTTGAGACATTGCATGAATGAGACAAGCTCTACTCTTTGAAATAGCATGTGAAGTTTATTTCATTGAATGGTTTGGTTTGGTTTGATGATATGAATGTGTTAGGTTTGTTGTGTTGAATCAACGAATACCTGTAGATTCATTGAATGTTCTGTTTATGTTTGATGTAATGTACGTACGAACGCAGTTCTTTTTACGAATGAGTTAAGTTTGAGATATTGAACAAATGGGAGATGCATCAAGATGTACAGTTTGTTTCATTGAATGAATGAATGCAGTTTGATACATTGGATGAATGAATGTAGTTCGTTTCATTGAATGAATAGCGTGAAGCTCGAGACATTGAACTAATGAGCTAAGCTCTACTCACTGAATGAATACATGCAGTTTGTTTCCTTCAATCAATGCATGCAGTTTGAGTCACTGAATGAATGCGGTTTGTTTGAATGTTTAAAGGGGTGCAGTTTGTTGTATTATATGCAGGCGATAGATTTATTTCATTGGTTCAATACCCAATGCTTGATTCATTGATTTGACGATTCCATGAGTGGATGAATGCATTTTTATTCTTTGAGTGAATGAATTAAGCCTGAGACATTGAATGAATGAGAGCAACTCTAGTCATGGTATTAACACGTACAGTTTATTTCATTGAATGACTGAATCAATGAGATAAGCTACACTCATTGAATTTACACGTGCAGGTCCTTTCATGCCATGAATGCATGCAGTTCTCTTCATTGAATGAATGCAGTTTGTTTCAGTAAATGCAGGAGTGCTGTTTGTAGTATTATATGTAAGAGATAATATTGATTCATTGATACAACACGTAACGTTTGACTCATTGAATGAATGATTGAGGCTCTCCTCACTCAGATATCAGATGGAGTGTATTTCATTGAATGACTGAGTGCATTTGGATTCATTATATGAATGTATTTGGCTTGTTTCATCGAATCAATGATTGAATTGATTGAATGAATGTACGATTAAAGTTTTATTCAATAAATGAAAGCATGCAGTTCTTTTCCTTGAATGTATGCATCCAGCTCGAGACATTGAATTGTTGGATCCAGTGGGTTTCATTAAATAAAGGAGTGAAGTTTGATTCATTACATGCAGAAGATACGTTTGTTTAATTGATTCAATAACTTCTGATTCATTGAATGCACGATTTAAGTTTGATGCAACGCATGTACGAATGCAGATTGATTCTTTGTATGAATGAGTTAAGCTTGAGACATTGAATGAATGAGACAAGCTTTACTCTTTGAAATAACATGTGAAGTTTGTATCATTGAATGGTTTGGTTTGGTTTGGTTTGATGATATGAATGTGTTAGGTTTGTTGTGTTGAATAAACGAATACCTGTAGATTCGTTGCATGTACGGTTGATGTTTGATGCAATTCTTCGTACGAATGCAATTCTTTGTACGAATGAGTTAAGTTTGAGATATTGAACAAATGGGAGATGCATCAAGATGTACAGTTTGTTTCATTCAATGAATGAAAGCAGTTTGAGTCACTGAATTAATGTGGTTTGTTTGAATTTTCAAGGAGTGCAGTTGGATGTATTACATGCAGGAGATAAGTTTGATTCATTGATTCAATACCCGATGCTTGATTCATTGATATGAAGATTCAATGAATGGATGAATGCATTTACATTCTTTGAGTGAATGAATTAAGCTTGAGACATTGAATGAATGAGAGCAACTCTAGTCATGGTATTAACACGTGCAGTTTATTTCATTGAATGACTGAGTCAATGAGATAAGCTCTACTCATTGAATTAACACGTGCAGGTCCTTTCATTCCATGAATGCAAGCAGTTCTATTCACTGAATGAATGCAGTTTGTTTCAGTAAATACAAGAGTGCTGTTTGTAGTATTATATGTAGAGGATAAGATTGTTTCATTGATACAATACGTAACGTTTGACACATTGAGGCTCTCCTCACTCTGATTTCAAGTGGAGTGTATTTCATTGAATGACTGAGTGCAATTGGATTCATTATATGTTTCATCGAATCAATGATTGAATCGATTGAATGAATGTATGATTAAAGTTTGATTCCATAAATGAAAGCATGGAGTTGGTTTCCTTGAATGTATGCGTTCAACTCGAGCCATTGAGTTTTTGGATCCAGTGTGTTTCATTAAATAGAGGAGTGATGTTTGATTCATTATATGCAGAAGAAACGTTTGTTTAATTGATTCAATAACTTCTGATTCATTGAATGCAACGCATGTGCGAATGCAGGTTGATTCTTTGTATGAATGAGTTAAGCTTGAGACATTGAATGAATGAGACGCGCTCTGCTCTTTGAAATAGCATGTGAAGTTTGTTTTATTGAATGGTTTGGTTTGGTTTGATGATATGAATGTGTTAGGTTTGTTATGTTGAATCAACGAATTGAATTCATTGAATGTGCGGTTGATGTTTGATGTTTGATGTAATGTAAGTAGGAATGCAGTTCTTTGTACGCATGAGTTAAGTTTGAGATATTGAACAAATGGGAGATGCATCAAGATGTACAGTTTGTTTCATTGAATGACAGAATGCAGTTTGATACATTGCATGAATGAATGAACGCAAGTACGAATGCATATTGATTCTTTGTATGAATGAGTTAAGTTTGAGACATTGCATGAATGAGACAAGCTCTACTCTTTGAAATAGCATGTGAAGTTTATTTCATTGAATGGTTTGGTTTGGTTTGATGATATGAATGTGTTAGGTTTGTTGTGTTGAATCAACGAATACCTGTAGATTCATTGAATGTTCTGTTTATGTTTGATGTAATGTACGTACGAACGCAGTTCTTTTTACGAATGAGTTAAGTTTGAGATATTGAACAAATGGGAGATGCATCAAGATGTACAGTTTGTTTCATTGAATGAATGAATGCAGTTTGATACATTGGATGAATGAATGTAGTTCGTTTCATTGAATGAATAGCGTGAAGCTCGAGACATTGAACTAATGAGCTAAGCTCTACTCACTGAATGAATACATGCAGTTTGTTTCCTTCAATCAATGCATGCAGTTTGAGTCACTGAATGAATGCGGTTTGTTTGAATGTTTAAAGGGGTGCAGTTTGTTGTATTATATGCAGGCGATAGATTTATTTCATTGGTTCAATACCCAATGCTTGATTCATTGATTTGACGATTCCATGAGTGGATGAATGCATTTTTATTCTTTGAGTGAATGAATTAAGCCTGAGACATTGAATGAATGAGAGCAACTCTAGTCATGGTATTAACACGTACAGTTTATTTCATTGAATGACTGAATCAATGAGATAAGCTACACTCATTGAATTTACACGTGCAGGTCCTTTCATGCCATGAATGCATGCAGTTCTCTTCATTGAATGAATGCAGTTTGTTTCAGTAAATGCAGGAGTGCTGTTTGTAGTATTATATGTAGGAGATAATATTGATTCATTGATACAACACGTAACGTTTGACTCATTGAATGAATGATTGAGGCTCTCCTCACTCAGATATCAGATGGAGTGTATTTCATTGAATGACTGAGTGCATTTGGATTCATTATATGAATGTATTTGGCTTGTTTCATCGAATCAATGATTGAATTGATTGAATGAATGTACGATTAAAGTTTTATTCAATAAATGAAAGCATGCAGTTCTTTTCCTTGAATGTATGCATCCAGCTCGAGACATTGAATTGTTGGATCCAGTGGGTTTCATTAAATAAAGGAGTGAAGTTTGATTCATTATATACGTGTGTTTAATTGATTCAATAACTTCTGATTCATTGAATGCACGATTTAAGTTTGATGCAACGCATGTACGAATGCAGATTGATTCTTTGTATGAATGAGTTAAGCTTGAGACATTGAATGAATGAGACAAGCTTTACTCTTTGAAATAACATGTGAAGTTTGTATCATTGAATGGTTTGGTTTGGTTTGGTTTGATGATATGAATGTGTTAGGTTTGTTGTGTTGAATAAACGAATACCTGTAGATTCGTTGCATGTACGGTTGATGTTTGATGCAATTCTTCGTACGAATGCAATTCTTTGTACGAATGAGTTAAGTTTGAGATATTGAACAAATGGGAGATGCATCAAGATGTACAGTTTGTTTCATTCAATGAATGAAAGCAGTTTGAGTCACTGAATTAATGTGGTTTGTTTGAATTTTCAAGGAGTGCAGTTGGATGTATTACATGCAGGAGATAAGTTTGATTCATTGATTCAATACCCGATGCTTGATTCATTGATATGAAGATTCAATGAATGGATGAATGCATTTACATTCTTTGAGTGAATGAATTAAGCTTGAGACATTGAATGAATGAGAGCAACTCTAGTCATGGTATTAACACGTGCAGTTTATTTCATTGAATGACTGAGTCAATGAGATAAGCTCTACTCATTGAATTAACACGTGCAGGTCCTTTCATTCCATGAATGCAAGCAGTTCTATTCACTGAATGAATGCAGTTTGTTTCAGTAAATACAAGAGTGCTGTTTGTAGTATTATATGTAGGGGATAAGATTGTTTCATTGATACAATACGTAACGTTTGACACATTGAGGCTCTCCTCACTCTGATTTCAAGTGGAGTGTATTTCATTGAATGACTGAGTGCAATTGGATTCATTATATGAATGTGTTTGGCTTGTTTCATCGAATCAATGATTGAATTGATTGAATGAATGTATGATTAAAGTTTGATTCCATAAATGAAAGCATGGAGTTGGTTTCCTTGAATGTATGCGTTCAACTCGAGCCATTGAGTTTTTGGATCCAGTGTGTTTCATTAAATAGAGGAGTGATGTTTGATTCATTATATGCAGAAGAAACGTTTGTTTAATTGATTCAATAACTTTGATTCATTGAATGCAACGCATGTGCGAATGCAGGTTGATTCTTTGTATGAATGAGTTAAGCTTGAGACATTGAATGAATGAGACGCGCTCTGCTCTTTGAAATAGCATGTGAAGTTTGTTTTATTGAATGGTTTGGTTTGGTTTGATGATATGAATGTGTTAGGTTTGTTATGTTGAATCAACGAATTGAATTCATTGAATGTGCGGTTGATGTTTGATGTTTGATGTAATGTAAGTAGGAATGCAGTTCTTTGTACGCATGAGTTAAGTTTGAGATATTGAACAAATGGGAGATGCATCAAGATGTACAGTTTGTTTCATTGAATGACAGAATGCAGTTTGATACATTGCATGAATGAATGAACGCAAGTACGAATGCATATTGATTCTTTGTATGAATGAGTTAAGTTTGAGACATTGCACGAATGAGACAATCTCTACTCTTTGAAATAGCATGTGAAGTTTATTTCATTGAATGGTTTGGTTTGGTTTGATGATATGAATGTGTTAGGTTTGTTGTGTTGAATCAACGAATACCTGTAGATTCATTGAATGTTCTGTTTATGTTTGATGTAATGTACGTACGAACGCAGTTCTTTTTACGAATGAGTTAAGTTTGAGATATTGAACAAATGGGAGATGCATCAAGATGTACAGTTTGTTTCATTGAATGAATGAATGCAGTTTGATACATTGGATGAATGAATGTAGTTCGTTTCATTGAATGAATAGCGTGAAGCTCGAGACATTGAACTAATGAGCTAAGCTCTACTCACTGAATGAATACATGCAGTTTGTTTCCTTCAATCAATGCATGCAGTTTGAGTCACTGAATGAATGCGGTTTGTTTGAATGTTTAAAGGGGTGCAGTTTGTTGTATTATATGCAGGCGATAGATTTATTTCATTGGTTCAATACCCAATGCTTGATTCTTTGATTTGACGATTCCATGAGTGGATGAATGCATTTTTATTCTTTGAGTGAATGAATTAAGCCTGAGACATTGAATGAATGAGAGCAACTCTAGTCATGGTATTAACACGTACAGTTTATTTCATTGAATGACTGAATCAATGAGATAAGCTATACTGATTGAATTTACACGTGCAGGTCCTTTCATGCCATGGATGCATGCAGTTCTCTTCATTGAATGAATGCAGTTTGTTTCAGTAAATGCAGGAGTGCTGTTTGTAGTATTATATGTAAGAGATAATATTGATTCATTGATACAACACGTAACGTTTGACTCATTGAATGAATGATTGAGGCTCTCCTCACTCAGATATCAGATGGAGTGTATTTCATTGAATGACTGAGTGCATTTGGATTCATTATATGAATGTATTTGGCTTGTTTCATCGAATCAATGATTGAATTGATTGAATGAATGTACGATTAAAGTTTTATTCAATAAATGAAAGCATGCAGTTCTTTTCCTTGAATGTATGCATCCAGCTCGAGACATTGAATTGTTGGATCCAGTGGGTTTCATTAAATAAAGGAGTGAAGTTTGATTCATTACATGCAGAAGATACGTTTGTTTAATTGATTCAATAACTTCTGATTCATTGAATGCACGATTTAAGTTTGATGCAACGCATGTACGAATGCAGATTGATTCTTTGTATGAATGAGTTAAGCTTGAGACATTGAATGAATGAGACAAGCTTTACTCTTTGAAATAACATGTGAAGTTTGTATCATTGAATGGTTTGGTTTGGTTTGGTTTGATGATATGAATGTGTTAGGTTTGTTGTGTTGAATAAACGAATACCTGTAGATTCGTTGCATGTACGGTTGATGTTTGATGCAATTCTTCGTACGAATGCAATTCTTTGTACGAATGAGTTAAGTTTGAGATATTGAACAAATGGGAGATGCATCAAGATGTACAGTTTGTTTCATTCAATGAATGAAAGCAGTTTGAGTCACTGAATTAATGTGGTTTGTTTGAATTTTCAAGGAGTGCAGTTGGATGTATTACATGCAGGAGATAAGTTTGATTCATTGATTCAATACCCGATGCTTGATTCATTGATATGAAGATTCAATGAATGGATGAATGCATTTACATTCTTTGAGTGAATGAATTAAGCTTGAGACATTGAATGAATGAGAGCAACTCTAGTCATGGTATTAACACGTGCAGTTTATTTCATTGAATGACTGAGTCAATGAGATAAGCTCTACTCATTGAATTAACACGTGCAGGTCCTTTCATTCCATGAATGCAAGCAGTTCTATTCACTGAATGAATGCAGTTTGTTTCAGTAAATACAAGAGTGCTGTTTGTAGTATTATATGTAGAGGATAAGATTGTTTCATTGATACAATACGTAACGTTTGACACATTGAGGCTCTCCTCACTCTGATTTCAAGTGGAGTGTATTTCATTGAATGACTGAGTGCAATTGGATTCATTATATGTTTCATCGAATCAATGATTGAATCGATTGAATGAATGTATGATTAAAGTTTGATTCCATAAATGAAAGCATGGAGTTGGTTTCCTTGAATGTATGCGTTCAACTCGAGCCATTGAGTTTTTGGATCCAGTGTGTTTCATTAAATAGAGGAGTGATGTTTGATTCATTATATGCAGAAGAAACGTTTGTTTAATTGATTCAATAACTTCTGATTCATTGAATGCAACGCATGTGCGAATGCAGGTTGATTCTTTGTATGAATGAGTTAAGCTTGAGACATTGAATGAATGAGACGCGCTCTGCTCTTTGAAATAGCATGTGAAGTTTGTTTTATTGAATGGTTTGGTTTGGTTTGATGATATGAATGTGTTAGGTTTGTTATGTTGAATCAACGAATTGAATTCATTGAATGTGCGGTTGATGTTTGATGTTTGATGTAATGTAAGTAGGAATGCAGTTCTTTGTACGCATGAGTTAAGTTTGAGATATTGAACAAATGGGAGATGCATCAAGATGTACAGTTTGTTTCATTGAATGACAGAATGCAGTTTGATACATTGCATGAATGAATGAACGCAAGTACGAATGCATATTGATTCTTTGTATGAATGAGTTAAGTTTGAGACATTGCATGAATGAGACAAGCTCTACTCTTTGAAATAGCATGTGAAGTTTATTTCATTGAATGGTTTGGTTTGGTTTGATGATATGAATGTGTTAGGTTTGTTGTGTTGAATCAACGAATACCTGTAGATTCATTGAATGTTCTGTTTATGTTTGATGTAATGTACGTACGAACGCAGTTCTTTTTACGAATGAGTTAAGTTTGAGATATTGAACAAATGGGAGATGCATCAAGATGTACAGTTTGTTTCATTGAATGAATGAATGCAGTTTGATACATTGGATGAATGAATGTAGTTCGTTTCATTGAATGAATAGCGTGAAGCTCGAGACATTGAACTAATGAGCTAAGCTCTACTCACTGAATGAATACATGCAGTTTGTTTCCTTCAATCAATGCATGCAGTTTGAGTCACTGAATGAATGCGGTTTGTTTGAATGTTTAAAGGGGTGCAGTTTGTTGTATTATATGCAGGCGATAGATTTATTTCATTGGTTCAATACCCAATGCTTGATTCATTGATTTGACGATTCCATGAGTGGATGAATGCATTTTTATTCTTTGAGTGAATGAATTAAGCCTGAGACATTGAATGAATGAGAGCAACTCTAGTCATGGTATTAACACGTACAGTTTATTTCATTGAATGACTGAATCAATGAGATAAGCTACACTCATTGAATTTACACGTGCAGGTCCTTTCATGCCATGAATGCATGCAGTTCTCTTCATTGAATGAATGCAGTTTGTTTCAGTAAATGCAGGAGTGCTGTTTGTAGTATTATATGTAGGAGATAATATTGATTCATTGATACAACACGTAACGTTTGACTCATTGAATGAATGATTGAGGCTCTCCTCACTCAGATATCAGATGGAGTGTATTTCATTGAATGACTGAGTGCATTTGGATTCATTATATGAATGTATTTGGCTTGTTTCATCGAATCAATGATTGAATTGATTGAATGAATGTACGATTAAAGTTTTATTCAATAAATGAAAGCATGCAGTTCTTTTCCTTGAATGTATGCATCCAGCTCGAGACATTGAATTGTTGGATCCAGTGGGTTTCATTAAATAAAGGAGTGAAGTTTGATTCATTACATGCAGAAGATACGTTTGTTTAATTGATTCAATAACTTCTGATTCATTGAATGCACGATTTAAGTTTGATGCAACGCATGTACGAATGCAGATTGATTCTTTGTATGAATGAGTTAAGCTTGAGACATTGAATGAATGAGACAAGCTTTACTCTTTGAAATAACATGTGAAGTTTGTATCATTGAATGGTTTGGTTTGGTTTGGTTTGATGATATGAATGTGTTAGGTTTGTTGTGTTGAATAAACGAATACCTGTAGATTCGTTGCATGTACGGTTGATGTTTGATGCAATTCTTCGTACGAATGCAATTCTTTGTACGAATGAGTTAAGTTTGAGATATTGAACAAATGGGAGATGCATCAAGATGTACAGTTTGTTTCATTCAATGAATGAAAGCAGTTTGAGTCACTGAATTAATGTGGTTTGTTTGAATTTTCAAGGAGTGCAGTTGGATGTATTACATGCAGGAGATAAGTTTGATTCATTGATTCAATACCCGATGCTTGATTCATTGATATGAAGATTCAATGAATGGATGAATGCATTTACATTCTTTGAGTGAATGAATTAAGCTTGAGACATTGAATGAATGAGAGCAACTCTAGTCATGGTATTAACACGTGCAGTTTATTTCATTGAATGACTGAGTCAATGAGATAAGCTCTACTCATTGAATTAACACGTGCAGGTCCTTTCATTCCATGAATGCAAGCAGTTCTATTCACTGAATGAATGCAGTTTGTTTCAGTAAATACAAGAGTGCTGTTTGTAGTATTATATGTAGGGGATAAGATTGTTTCATTGATACAATACGTAACGTTTGACACATTGAGGCTCTCCTCACTCTGATTTCAAGTGGAGTGTATTTCATTGAATGACTGAGTGCAATTGGATTCATTATATGAATGTGTTTGGCTTGTTTCATCGAATCAATGATTGAATTGATTGAATGAATGTATGATTAAAGTTTGATTCCATAAATGAAAGATGGAGTTGGTTTCCTTGAATGTATGCGTTCAACTCGAGCCATTGAGTTTTTGGATCCAGTGTGTTTCATTAAATAGAGGAGTGATGTTTGATTCATTATATGCAGAAGAAACGTTTGTTTAATTGATTCAATAACTTCTGATTCATTGAATGCAACGCATGTGCGAATGCAGGTTGATTCTTTGTATGAATGAGTTAAGCTTGAGACATTGAATGAATGAGACGCGCTCTGCTCTTTGAAATAGCATGTGAAGTTTGTTTTATTGAATGGTTTGGTTTGGTTTGATGATATGAATGTGTTAGGTTTGTTATGTTGAATCAACGAATTGAATTCATTGAATGTGCGGTTGATGTTTGATGTTTGATGTAATGTAAGTAGGAATGCAGTTCTTTGTACGCATGAGTTAAGTTTGAGATATTGAACAAATGGGAGATGCATCAAGATGTACAGTTTGTTTCATTGAATGACAGAATGCAGTTTGATACATTGCATGAATGAATGAACGCAAGTACGAATGCATATTGATTCTTTGTATGAATGAGTTAAGTTTGAGACATTGCACGAATGAGACAATCTCTACTCTTTGAAATAGCATGTGAAGTTTATTTCATTGAATGGTTTGGTTTGGTTTGATGATATGAATGTGTTAGGTTTGTTGTGTTGAATCAACGAATACCTGTAGATTCATTGAATGTTCTGTTTATGTTTGATGTAATGTACGTACGAACGCAGTTCTTTTTACGAATGAGTTAAGTTTGAGATATTGAACAAATGGGAGATGCATCAAGATGTACAGTTTGTTTCATTGAATGAATGAATGCAGTTTGATACATTGGATGAATGAATGTAGTTCGTTTCATTGAATGAATAGCGTGAAGCTCGAGACATTGAACTAATGAGCTAAGCTCTACTCACTGAATGAATACATGCAGTTTGTTTCCTTCAATCAATGCATGCAGTTTGAGTCACTGAATGAATGCGGTTTGTTTGAATGTTTAAAGGGGTGCAGTTTGTTGTATTATATGCAGGCGATAGATTTATTTCATTGGTTCAATACCCAATGCTTGATTCTTTGATTTGACGATTCCATGAGTGGATGAATGCATTTTTATTCTTTGAGTGAATGAATTAAGCCTGAGACATTGAATGAATGAGAGCAACTCTAGTCATGGTATTAACACGTACAGTTTATTTCATTGAATGACTGAATCAATGAGATAAGCTATACTGATTGAATTTACACGTGCAGGTCCTTTCATGCCATGGATGCATGCAGTTCTCTTCATTGAATGAATGCAGTTTGTTTCAGTAAATGCAGGAGTGCTGTTTGTAGTATTATATGTAGGAGATAATATTGATTCATTGATACAACACGTAACGTTTGACTCATTGAATGAATGATTGAGGCTCTCCTCACTCAGATATCAGATGGAGTGTATTTCATTGAATGACTGAGTGCATTTGGATTCATTATATGAATGTATTTGGCTTGTTTCATCGAATCAATGATTGAATTGATTGAATGAATGTACGATTAAAGTTTTATTCAATAAATGAAAGCATGCAGTTCTTTTCCTTGAATGTATGCATCCAGCTCGAGACATTGAATTGTTGGATCCAGTGGGTTTCATTAAATAAAGGAGTGAAGTTTGATTCATTACATGCAGAAGATACGTTTGTTTAATTGATTCAATAACTTCTGATTCATTGAATGCACGATTTAAGTTTGATGCAACGCATGTACGAATGCAGATTGATTCTTTGTATGAATGAGTTAAGCTTGAGACATTGAATGAATGAGACAAGCTTTACTCTTTGAAATAACATGTGAAGTTTGTATCATTGAATGGTTTGGTTTGGTTTGGTTTGATGATATGAATGTGTTAGGTTTGTTGTGTTGAATAAACGAATACCTGTAGATTCGTTGCATGTACGGTTGATGTTTGATGCAATTCTTCGTACGAATGCAATTCTTTGTACGAATGAGTTAAGTTTGAGATATTGAACAAATGGGAGATGCATCAAGATGTACAGTTTGTTTCATTCAATGAATGAAAGCAGTTTGAGTCACTGAATTAATGTGGTTTGTTTGAATTTTCAAGGAGTGCAGTTGGATGTATTACATGCAGGAGATAAGTTTGATTCATTGATTCAATACCCGATGCTTGATTCATTGATATGAAGATTCAATGAATGGATGAATGCATTTACATTCTTTGAGTGAATGAATTAAGCTTGAGACATTGAATGAATGAGAGCAACTCTAGTCATGGTATTAACACGTGCAGTTTATTTCATTGAATGACTGAGTCAATGAGATAAGCTCTACTCATTGAATTAACACGTGCAGGTCCTTTCATTCCATGAATGCAAGCAGTTCTATTCACTGAATGAATGCAGTTTGTTTCAGTAAATACAAGAGTGCTGTTTGTAGTATTATATGTAGAGGATAAGATTGTTTCATTGATACAATACGTAACGTTTGACACATTGAGGCTCTCCTCACTCTGATTTCAAGTGGAGTGTATTTCATTGAATGACTGAGTGCAATTGGATTCATTATATGAATGTGTTTGGCTTGTTTCATCGAATCAATGATTGAATCGATTGAATGAATGTATGATTAAAGTTTGATTCCATAAATGAAAGCATGGAGTTGGTTTCCTTGAATGTATGCGTTCAACTCGAGCCATTGAGTTTTTGGATCCAGTGTGTTTCATTAAATAGAGGAGTGATGTTTGATTCATTATATGCAGAAGAAACGTTTGTTTAATTGATTCAATAACTTCTGATTCATTGAATGCAACGCATGTGCGAATGCAGGTTGATTCTTTGTATGAATGAGTTAAGCTTGAGACATTGAATGAATGAGACGCGCTCTGCTCTTTGAAATAGCATGTGAAGTTTGTTTTATTGAATGGTTTGGTTTGGTTTGATGATATGAATGTGTTAGGTTTGTTATGTTGAATCAACGAATTGAATTCATTGAATGTGCGGTTGATGTTTGATGTTTGATGTAATGTAAGTAGGAATGCAGTTCTTTGTACGCATGAGTTAAGTTTGAGATATTGAACAAATGGGAGATGCATCAAGATGTACAGTTTGTTTCATTGAATGACAGAATGCAGTTTGATACATTGCATGAATGAATGAACGCAAGTACGAATGCATATTGATTCTTTGTATGAATGAGTTAAGTTTGAGACATTGCATGAATGAGACAAGCTCTACTCTTTGAAATAGCATGTGAAGTTTATTTCATTGAATGGTTTGGTTTGGTTTGATGATATGAATGTGTTAGGTTTGTTGTGTTGAATCAACGAATACCTGTAGATTCATTGAATGTTCTGTTTATGTTTGATGTAATGTACGTACGAACGCAGTTCTTTTTACGAATGAGTTAAGTTTGAGATATTGAACAAATGGGAGATGCATCAAGATGTACAGTTTGTTTCATTGAATGAATGAATGCAGTTTGATACATTGGATGAATGAATGTAGTTCGTTTCATTGAATGAATAGCGTGAAGCTCGAGACATTGAACTAATGAGCTAAGCTCTACTCACTGAATGAATACATGCAGTTTGTTTCCTTCAATCAATGCATGCAGTTTGAGTCACTGAATGAATGCGGTTTGTTTGAATGTTTAAAGGGGTGCAGTTTGTTGTATTATATGCAGGCGATAGATTTATTTCATTGGTTCAATACCCAATGCTTGATTCATTGATTTGACGATTCCATGAGTGGATGAATGCATTTTTATTCTTTGAGTGAATGAATTAAGCCTGAGACATTGAATGAATGAGAGCAACTCTAGTCATGGTATTAACACGTACAGTTTATTTCATTGAATGACTGAATCAATGAGATAAGCTACACTCATTGAATTTACACGTGCAGGTCCTTTCATGCCATGAATGCATGCAGTTCTCTTCATTGAATGAATGCAGTTTGTTTCAGTAAATGCAGGAGTGCTGTTTGTAGTATTATATGTAGGAGATAATATTGATTCATTGATACAACACGTAACGTTTGACTCATTGAATGAATGATTGAGGCTCTACTCACTCAGATATCAGATGGAGTGTATTTCATTGAATGACTGAGTGCATTTGGATTCATTATATGAATGTATTTGGCTTGTTTCATCGAATCAATGATTGAATTGATTGAATGAATGTACGATTAAAGTTTTATTCAATAAATGAAAGCATGCAGTTCTTTTCCTTGAATGTATGCATCCAGCTCGAGACATTGAATTGTTGGATCCAGTGGGTTTCATTAAATAAAGGAGTGAAGTTTGATTCATTATATACGTTTGTTTAATTGATTCAATAACTTCTGATTCATTGAATGCACGATTTAAGTTTGATGCAACGCATGTACGAATGCAGATTGATTCTTTGTATGAATGAGTTAAGCTTGAGACATTGAATGAATGAGACAAGCTTTACTCTTTGAAATAACATGTGAAGTTTGTATCATTGAATGGTTTGGTTTGGTTTGGTTTGATGATATGAATGTGTTAGGTTTGTTGTGTTGAATAAACGAATACCTGTAGATTCGTTGCATGTACGGTTGATGTTTGATGCAATTCTTCGTACGAATGCAATTCTTTGTACGAATGAGTTAAGTTTGAGATATTGAACAAATGGGAGATGCATCAAGATGTACAGTTTGTTTCATTCAATGAATGAAAGCAGTTTGAGTCACTGAATTAATGTGGTTTGTTTGAATTTTCAAGGAGTGCAGTTGGATGTATTACATGCAGGAGATAAGTTTGATTCATTGATTCAATACCCGATGCTTGATTCATTGATATGAAGATTCAATGAATGGATGAATGCATTTACATTCTTTGAGTGAATGAATTAAGCTTGAGACATTGAATGAATGAGAGCAACTCTAGTCATGGTATTAACACGTGCAGTTTATTTCATTGAATGACTGAGTCAATGAGATAAGCTCTACTCATTGAATTAACACGTGCAGGTCCTTTCATTCCATGAATGCAAGCAGTTCTATTCACTGAATGAATGCAGTTTGTTTCAGTAAATACAAGAGTGCTGTTTGTAGTATTATATGTAGGGGATAAGATTGTTTCATTGATACAATACGTAACGTTTGACACATTGAGGCTCTCCTCACTCTGATTTCAAGTGGAGTGTATTTCATTGAATGACTGAGTGCAATTGGATTCATTATATGAATGTGTTTGGCTTGTTTCATCGAATCAATGATTGAATTGATTGAATGAATGTATGATTAAAGTTTGATTCCATAAATGAAAGATGGAGTTGGTTTCCTTGAATGTATGCGTTCAACTCGAGCCATTGAGTTTTTGGATCCAGTGTGTTTCATTAAATAGAGGAGTGATGTTTGATTCATTATATGCAGAAGAAACGTTTGTTTAATTGATTCAATAACTTCTGATTCATTGAATGCAACGCATGTGCGAATGCAGGTTGATTCTTTGTATGAATGAGTTAAGCTTGAGACATTGAATGAATGAGACGCGCTCTGCTCTTTGAAATAGCATGTGAAGTTTGTTTTATTGAATGGTTTGGTTTGGTTTGATGATATGAATGTGTTAGGTTTGTTATGTTGAATCAACGAATTGAATTCATTGAATGTGCGGTTGATGTTTGATGTTTGATGTAATGTAAGTAGGAATGCAGTTCTTTGTACGCATGAGTTAAGTTTGAGATATTGAACAAATGGGAGATGCATCAAGATGTACAGTTTGTTTCATTGAATGACAGAATGCAGTTTGATACATTGCATGAATGAATGAACGCAAGTACGAATGCATATTGATTCTTTGTATGAATGAGTTAAGTTTGAGACATTGCACGAATGAGACAATCTCTACTCTTTGAAATAGCATGTGAAGTTTATTTCATTGAATGGTTTGGTTTGGTTTGATGATATGAATGTGTTAGGTTTGTTGTGTTGAATCAACGAATACCTGTAGATTCATTGAATGTTCTGTTTATGTTTGATGTAATGTACGTACGAACGCAGTTCTTTTTACGAATGAGTTAAGTTTGAGATATTGAACAAATGGGAGATGCATCAAGATGTACAGTTTGTTTCATTGAATGAATGAATGCAGTTTGATACATTGGATGAATGAATGTAGTTCGTTTCATTGAATGAATAGCGTGAAGCTCGAGACATTGAACTAATGAGCTAAGCTCTACTCACTGAATGAATACATGCAGTTTGTTTCCTTCAATCAATGCATGCAGTTTGAGTCACTGAATGAATGCGGTTTGTTTGAATGTTTAAAGGGGTGCAGTTTGTTGTATTATATGCAGGCGATAGATTTATTTCATTGGTTCAATACCCAATGCTTGATTCTTTGATTTGACGATTCCATGAGTGGATGAATGCATTTTTATTCTTTGAGTGAATGAATTAAGCCTGAGACATTGAATGAATGAGAGCAACTCTAGTCATGGTATTAACACGTACAGTTTATTTCATTGAATGACTGAATCAATGAGATAAGCTATACTGATTGAATTTACACGTGCAGGTCCTTTCATGCCATGGATGCATGCAGTTCTCTTCATTGAATGAATGCAGTTTGTTTCAGTAAATGCAGGAGTGCTGTTTGTAGTATTATATGTAAGAGATAATATTGATTCATTGATACAACACGTAACGTTTGACTCATTGAATGAATGATTGAGGCTCTCCTCACTCAGATATCAGATGGAGTGTATTTCATTGAATGACTGAGTGCATTTGGATTCATTATATGAATGTATTTGGCTTGTTTCATCGAATCAATGATTGAATTGATTGAATGAATGTACGATTAAAGTTTTATTCAATAAATGAAAGCATGCAGTTCTTTTCCTTGAATGTATGCATCCAGCTCGAGACATTGAATTGTTGGATCCAGTGGGTTTCATTAAATAAAGGAGTGAAGTTTGATTCATTACATGCAGAAGATACGTTTGTTTAATTGATTCAATAACTTCTGATTCATTGAATGCACGATTTAAGTTTGATGCAACGCATGTACGAATGCAGATTGATTCTTTGTATGAATGAGTTAAGCTTGAGACATTGAATGAATGAGACAAGCTTTACTCTTTGAAATAACATGTGAAGTTTGTATCATTGAATGGTTTGGTTTGGTTTGGTTTGATGATATGAATGTTTGTTGTGTTGAATAAACGAATACCTGTAGATTCGTTGCATGTACGGTTGATGTTTGATGCAATTCTTCGTACGAATGCAATTCTTTGTACGAATGAGTTAAGTTTGAGATATTGAACAAATGGGAGATGCATCAAGATGTACAGTTTGTTTCATTCAATGAATGAAAGCAGTTTGAGTCACTGAATTAATGTGGTTTGTTTGAATTTTCAAGGAGTGCAGTTGGATGTATTACATGCAGGAGATAAGTTTGATTCATTGATTCAATACCCGATGCTTGATTCATTGATATGAAGATTCAATGAATGGATGAATGCATTTACATTCTTTGAGTGAATGAATTAAGCTTGAGACATTGAATGAATGAGAGCAACTCTAGTCATGGTATTAACACGTGCAGTTTATTTCATTGAATGACTGAGTCAATGAGATAAGCTCTACTCATTGAATTAACACGTGCAGGTCCTTTCATTCCATGAATGCAAGCAGTTCTATTCACTGAATGAATGCAGTTTGTTTCAGTAAATACAAGAGTGCTGTTTGTAGTATTATATGTAGAGGATAAGATTGTTTCATTGATACAATACGTAACGTTTGACACATTGAGGCTCTCCTCACTCTGATTTCAAGTGGAGTGTATTTCATTGAATGACTGAGTGCAATTGGATTCATTATATGTTTCATCGAATCAATGATTGAATCGATTGAATGAATGTATGATTAAAGTTTGATTCCATAAATGAAAGCATGGAGTTGGTTTCCTTGAATGTATGCGTTCAACTCGAGCCATTGAGTTTTTGGATCCAGTGTGTTTCATTAAATAGAGGAGTGATGTTTGATTCATTATATGCAGAAGAAACGTTTGTTTAATTGATTCAATAACTTCTGATTCATTGAATGCAACGCATGTGCGAATGCAGGTTGATTCTTTGTATGAATGAGTTAAGCTTGAGACATTGAATGAATGAGACGCGCTCTGCTCTTTGAAATAGCATGTGAAGTTTGTTTTATTGAATGGTTTGGTTTGGTTTGATGATATGAATGTGTTAGGTTTGTTATGTTGAATCAACGAATTGAATTCATTGAATGTGCGGTTGATGTTTGATGTTTGATGTAATGTAAGTAGGAATGCAGTTCTTTGTACGCATGAGTTAAGTTTGAGATATTGAACAAATGGGAGATGCATCAAGATGTACAGTTTGTTTCATTGAATGACAGAATGCAGTTTGATACATTGCATGAATGAATGAACGCAAGTACGAATGCATATTGATTCTTTGTATGAATGAGTTAAGTTTGAGACATTGCATGAATGAGACAAGCTCTACTCTTTGAAATAGCATGTGAAGTTTATTTCATTGAATGGTTTGGTTTGGTTTGATGATATGAATGTGTTAGGTTTGTTGTGTTGAATCAACGAATACCTGTAGATTCATTGAATGTTCTGTTTATGTTTGATGTAATGTACGTACGAACGCAGTTCTTTTTACGAATGAGTTAAGTTTGAGATATTGAACAAATGGGAGATGCATCAAGATGTACAGTTTGTTTCATTGAATGAATGAATGCAGTTTGATACATTGGATGAATGAATGTAGTTCGTTTCATTGAATGAATAGCGTGAAGCTCGAGACATTGAACTAATGAGCTAAGCTCTACTCACTGAATGAATACATGCAGTTTGTTTCCTTCAATCAATGCATGCAGTTTGAGTCACTGAATGAATGCGGTTTGTTTGAATGTTTAAAGGGGTGCAGTTTGTTGTATTATATGCAGGCGATAGATTTATTTCATTGGTTCAATACCCAATGCTTGATTCATTGATTTGACGATTCCATGAGTGGATGAATGCATTTTTATTCTTTGAGTGAATGAATTAAGCCTGAGACATTGAATGAATGAGAGCAACTCTAGTCATGGTATTAACACGTACAGTTTATTTCATTGAATGACTGAATCAATGAGATAAGCTACACTCATTGAATTTACACGTGCAGGTCCTTTCATGCCATGAATGCATGCAGTTCTCTTCATTGAATGAATGCAGTTTGTTTCAGTAAATGCAGGAGTGCTGTTTGTAGTATTATATGTAGGAGATAATATTGATTCATTGATACAACACGTAACGTTTGACTCATTGAATGAATGATTGAGGCTCTACTCACTCAGATATCAGATGGAGTGTATTTCATTGAATGACTGAGTGCATTTGGATTCATTATATGAATGTATTTGGCTTGTTTCATCGAATCAATGATTGAATTGATTGAATGAATGTACGATTAAAGTTTTATTCAATAAATGAAAGCATGCAGTTCTTTTCCTTGAATGTATGCATCCAGCTCGAGACATTGAATTGTTGGATCCAGTGGGTTTCATTAAATAAAGGAGTGAAGTTTGATTCATTATATACGTTTGTTTAATTGATTCAATAACTTCTGATTCATTGAATGCACGATTTAAGTTTGATGCAACGCATGTACGAATGCAGATTGATTCTTTGTATGAATGAGTTAAGCTTGAGACATTGAATGAATGAGACAAGCTTTACTCTTTGAAATAACATGTGAAGTTTGTATCATTGAATGGTTTGGTTTGGTTTGGTTTGATGATATGAATGTGTTAGGTTTGTTGTGTTGAATAAACGAATACCTGTAGATTCGTTGCATGTACGGTTGATGTTTGATGCAATTCTTCGTACGAATGCAATTCTTTGTACGAATGAGTTAAGTTTGAGATATTGAACAAATGGGAGATGCATCAAGATGTACAGTTTGTTTCATTCAATGAATGAAAGCAGTTTGAGTCACTGAATTAATGTGGTTTGTTTGAATTTTCAAGGAGTGCAGTTGGATGTATTACATGCAGGAGATAAGTTTGATTCATTGATTCAATACCCGATGCTTGATTCATTGATATGAAGATTCAATGAATGGATGAATGCATTTACATTCTTTGAGTGAATGAATTAAGCTTGAGACATTGAATGAATGAGAGCAACTCTAGTCATGGTATTAACACGTGCAGTTTATTTCATTGAATGACTGAGTCAATGAGATAAGCTCTACTCATTGAATTAACACGTGCAGGTCCTTTCATTCCATGAATGCAAGCAGTTCTATTCACTGAATGAATGCAGTTTGTTTCAGTAAATACAAGAGTGCTGTTTGTAGTATTATATGTAGGGGATAAGATTGTTTCATTGATACAATACGTAACGTTTGACACATTGAGGCTCTCCTCACTCTGATTTCAAGTGGAGTGTATTTCATTGAATGACTGAGTGCAATTGGATTCATTATATGAATGTGTTTGGCTTGTTTCATCGAATCAATGATTGAATTGATTGAATGAATGTATGATTAAAGTTTGATTCCATAAATGAAAGCATGGAGTTGGTTTCCTTGAATGTATGCGTTCAAGTCGAGCCATTGAGTTTTTGGATCCAGTGTGTTTCATTAAATAGAGGAGTGATGTTTGATTCATTATATGCAGAAGAAACGTTTGTTTAATTGATTCAATAACTTCTGATTCATTGAATGCAACGCATGTGCGAATGCAGGTTGATTCTTTGTATGAATGAGTTAAGCTTGAGACATTGAATGAATGAGACGCGCTCTGCTCTTTGAAATAGCATGTGAAGTTTGTTTTATTGAATGGTTTGGTTTGGTTTGATGATATGAATGTGTTAGGTTTGTTATGTTGAATCAACGAATTGAATTCATTGAATGTGCGGTTGATGTTTGATGTTTGATGTAATGTAAGTAGGAATGCAGTTCTTTGTACGCATGAGTTAAGTTTGAGATATTGAACAAATGGGAGATGCATCAAGATGTACAGTTTGTTTCATTGAATGACAGAATGCAGTTTGATACATTGCATGAATGAATGAACGCAAGTACGAACGCATATTGATTCTTTGTATGAATGAGTTAAGTTTGAGACATTGCATGAATGAGACAAGCTCTACTCTTTGAAATAGCATGTGAAGTTTATTTCATTGAATGGTTTGGTTTGGTTTGATGATATGAATGTGTTAGGTTTGTTGTGTTGAATCAACGAATACCTGTAGATTCATTGAATGTTCTGTTTATGTTTGATGTAATGTACGTACGAACGCAGTTCTTTTTACGAATGAGTTAAGTTTGAGATATTGAACAAATGGGAGATGCATCAAGATGTACAGTTTGTTTCATTGAATGAATGAATGCAGTTTGATACATTGGATGAATGAATGTAGTTCGTTTCATTGAATGAATAGCGTGAAGCTCGAGACATTGAACTAATGAGCTAAGCTCTACTCACTGAATGAATACATGCAGTTTGTTTCCTTCAATCAATGCATGCAGTTTGAGTCACTGAATGAATGCGGTTTGTTTGAATGTTTAAAGGGGTGCAGTTTGTTGTATTATATGCAGGCGATAGATTTATTTCATTGGTTCAATACCCAATGCTTGATTCTTTGATTTGACGATTCCATGAGTGGATGAATGCATTTTTATTCTTTGAGTGAATGAATTAAGCCTGAGACATTGAATGAATGAGAGCAACTCTAGTCATGGTATTAACACGTACAGTTTATTTCATTGAATGACTGAATCAATGAGATAAGCTATACTGATTGAATTTACACGTGCAGGTCCTTTCATGCCATGAATGCATGCAGTTCTCTTCATTGAATGAATGCAGTTTGTTTCAGTAAATGCAGGAGTGCTGTTTGTAGTATTATATGTAAGAGATAATATTGATTCATTGATACAACACGTAACGTTTGACTCATTGAATGAATGATTGAGGCTCTCCTCACTCAGATATCAGATGGAGTGTATTTCATTGAATGACTGAGTGCATTTGGATTCATTATATGAATGTATTTGGCTTGTTTCATCGAATCAATGATTGAATTGATTGAATGAATGTACGATTAAAGTTTTATTCAATAAATGAAAGCATGCAGTTCTTTTCCTTGAATGTATGCATCCAGCTCGAGACATTGAATTGTTGGATCCAGTGGGTTTCATTAAATAAAGGAGTGAAGTTTGATTCATTACATGCAGAAGATACGTTTGTTTAATTGATTCAATAACTTCTGATTCATTGAATGCACGATTTAAGTTTGATGCAACGCATGTACGAATGCAGATTGATTCTTTGTATGAATGAGTTAAGCTTGAGACATTGAATGAATGAGACAAGCTTTACTCTTTGAAATAACATGTGAAGTTTGTATCATTGAATGGTTTGGTTTGGTTTGGTTTGATGATATGAATGTTTGTTGTGTTGAATAAACGAATACCTGTAGATTCGTTGCATGTACGGTTGATGTTTGATGCAATTCTTCGTACGAATGCAATTCTTTGTACGAATGAGTTAAGTTTGAGATATTGAACAAATGGGAGATGCATCAAATGTACAGTTTGTTTCATTGAATGAATGAATGCAGTTTGATACATTGGATGAATGAATGTAGTTCGTTTCATTGAATGAATAGCGTGAAGCTCGAGACATTGAACTAATGAGCTAAGCTCTACTCACTGAATGAATACATGCAGTTTGTTTCCTTCAATCAATGCATGCAGTTTGAGTCACTGAATGAATGCGGTTTGTTTGAATGTTTAAAGGGGTGCAGTTTGTTGTATTATATGCAGGCGATAGATTTATTTCATTGGTTCAATACCCAATGCTTGATTCATTGATTTGACGATTCCATGAGTGGATGAATGCATTTTTATTCTTTGAGTGAATGAATTAAGCCTGAGACATTGAATGAATGAGAGCAACTCTAGTCATGGTATTAACACGTACAGTTTATTTCATTGAATGACTGAATCAATGAGATAAGCTATACTCATTGAATTTACACGTGCAGGTCCTTTCATGCCATGAATGCATGCAGTTCTCTTCATTGAATGAATGCAGTTTGTTTCAGTAAATGCAGGAGTGCTGTTTGTAGTATTATATGTAGGAGATAATATTGATTCATTGATACAACACGTAACGTTTGACTCATTGAATGAATGATTGAGGCTCTCCTCACTCAGATATCAGATGGAGTGTATTTCATTGAATGACTGAGTGCATTTGGATTCATTATATGAATGTATTTGGCTTGTTTCATCGAATCAATGATTGAATTGATTGAATGAATGTACGATTAAAGTTTTATTCAATAAATGAAAGCATGCAGTTCTTTTCCTTGAATGTATGCATCCAGCTCGAGACATTGAATTGTTGGATCCAGTGGGTTTCATTAAATAAAGGAGTGAAGTTTGATTCATTACATGCAGAAGATACGTTTGTTTAATTGATTCAATAACTTCTGATTCATTGAATGCACGATTTAAGTTTGATGCAACGCATGTACGAATGCAGATTGATTCTTTGTATGAATGAGTTAAGCTTGAGACATTGAATGAATGAGACAAGCTTTACTCTTTGAAATAACATGTGAAGTTTGTATCATTGAATGGTTTGGTTTGGTTTGGTTTGATGATATGAATGTGTTAGGTTTGTTGTGTTGAATAAACGAATACCTGTAGATTCGTTGCATGTACGGTTGATGTTTGATGCAATTCTTCGTACGAATGCAATTCTTTGTACGAATGAGTTAAGTTTGAGATATTGAACAAATGGGAGATGCATCAAGATGTACAGTTTGTTTCATTCAATGAATGAAAGCAGTTTGAGTCACTGAATTAATGTGGTTTGTTTGAATTTTCAAGGAGTGCAGTTGGATGTATTACATGCAGGAGATAAGTTTGATTCATTGATTCAATACCCGATGCTTGATTCATTGATATGAAGATTCAATGAATGGATGAATGCATTTACATTCTTTGAGTGAATGAATTAAGCTTGAGACATTGAATGAATGAGAGCAACTCTAGTCATGGTATTAACACGTGCAGTTTATTTCATTGAATGACTGAGTCAATGAGATAAGCTCTACTCATTGAATTAACACGTGCAGGTCCTTTCATTCCATGAATGCAAGCAGTTCTATTCACTGAATGAATGCAGTTTGTTTCAGTAAATACAAGAGTGCTGTTTGTAGTATTATATGTAGAGGATAAGATTGTTTCATTGATACAATACGTAACGTTTGACACATTGAGGCTCTCCTCACTCTGATTTCAAGTGGAGTGTATTTCATTGAATGACTGAGTGCAATTGGATTCATTATATGTTTCATCGAATCAATGATTGAATTGATTGAATGAATGTATGATTAAAGTTTGATTCCATAAATGAAAGCATGGAGTTGGTTTCCTTGAATGTATGCGTTCAACTCGAGCCATTGAGTTTTTGGATCCAGTGTGTTTCATTAAATAGAGGAGTGATGTTTGATTCATTATATGCAGAAGAAACGTTTGTTTAATTGATTCAATAACTTCTGATTCATTGAATGCAACGCATGTGCGAATGCAGGTTGATTCTTTGTATGAATGAGTTAAGCTTGAGACATTGAATGAATGAGACGCGCTCTGCTCTTTGAAATAGCATGTGAAGTTTGTTTTATTGAATGGTTTGGTTTGGTTTGATGATATGAATGTGTTAGGTTTGTTATGTTGAATCAACGAATTGAATTCATTGAATGTGCGGTTGATGTTTGATGTTTGATGTAATGTAAGTAGGAATGCAGTTCTTTGTACGCATGAGTTAAGTTTGAGATATTGAACAAATGGGAGATGCATCAAGATGTACAGTTTGTTTCATTGAATGACAGAATGCAGTTTGATACATTGCATGAATGAATGAACGCAAGTACGAATGCATATTGATTCTTTGTATGAATGAGTTAAGTTTGAGACATTGCATGAATGAGACAAGCTCTACTCTTTGAAATAGCATGTGAAGTTTATTTCATTGAATGGTTTGGTTTGGTTTGATGATATGAATGTGTTAGGTTTGTTGTGTTGAATCAACGAATACCTGTAGATTCATTGAATGTTCTGTTTATGTTTGATGTAATGTACGTACGAACGCAGTTCTTTTTACGAATGAGTTAAGTTTGAGATATTGAACAAATGGGAGATGCATCAAGATGTACAGTTTGTTTCATTGAATGAATGAATGCAGTTTGATACATTGGATGAATGAATGTAGTTCGTTTCATTGAATGAATAGCGTGAAGCTCGAGACATTGAACTAATGAGCTAAGCTCTACTCACTGAATGAATACATGCAGTTTGTTTCCTTCAATCAATGCATGCAGTTTGAGTCACTGAATGAATGCGGTTTGTTTGAATGTTTAAAGGGGTGCAGTTTGTTGTATTATATGCAGGCGATAGATTTATTTCATTGGTTCAATACCCAATGCTTGATTCATTGATTTGACGATTCCATGAGTGGATGAATGCATTTTTATTCTTTGAGTGAATGAATTAAGCCTGAGACATTGAATGAATGAGAGCAACTCTAGTCATGGTATTAACACGTACAGTTTATTTCATTGAATGACTGAATCAATGAGATAAGCTATACTCATTGAATTTACACGTGCAGGTCCTTTCATGCCATGAATGCATGCAGTTCTCTTCATTGAATGAATGCAGTTTGTTTCAGTAAATGCAGGAGTGCTGTTTGTAGTATTATATGTAGGAGATAATATTGATTCATTGATACAACACGTAACGTTTGACTCATTGAATGAATGATTGAGGCTCTCCTCACTCAGATATCAGATGGAGTGTATTTCATTGAATGACTGAGTGCATTTGGATTCATTATATGAATGTATTTGGCTTGTTTCATCGAATCAATGATTGAATTGATTGAATGAATGTACGATTAAAGTTTTATTCAATAAATGAAAGCATGCAGTTCTTTTCCTTGAATGTATGCATCCAGCTCGAGACATTGAATTGTTGGATCCAGTGGGTTTCATTAAATAAAGGAGTGAAGTTTGATTCATTACATGCAGAAGATACGTTTGTTTAATTGATTCAATAACTTCTGATTCATTGAATGCACGATTTAAGTTTGATGCAACGCATGTACGAATGCAGATTGATTCTTTGTATGAATGAGTTAAGCTTGAGACATTGAATGAATGAGACAAGCTTTACTCTTTGAAATAACATGTGAAGTTTGTATCATTGAATGGTTTGGTTTGGTTTGGTTTGATGATATGAATGTGTTAGGTTTGTTGTGTTGAATAAACGAATACCTGTAGATTCGTTGCATGTACGGTTGATGTTTGATGCAATTCTTCGTACGAATGCAATTCTTTGTACGAATGAGTTAAGTTTGAGATATTGAACAAATGGGAGATGCATCAAGATGTACAGTTTGTTTCATTCAATGAATGAAAGCAGTTTGAGTCACTGAATTAATGTGGTTTGTTTGAATTTTCAAGGAGTGCAGTTGGATGTATTACATGCAGGAGATAAGTTTGATTCATTGATTCAATACCCGATGCTTGATTCATTGATATGAAGATTCAATGAATGGATGAATGCATTTACATTCTTTGAGTGAATGAATTAAGCTTGAGACATTGAATGAATGAGAGCAACTCTAGTCATGGTATTAACACGTGCAGTTTATTTCATTGAATGACTGAGTCAATGAGATAAGCTCTACTCATTGAATTAACACGTGCAGGTCCTTTCATTCCATGAATGCAAGCAGTTCTATTCACTGAATGAATGCAGTTTGTTTCAGTAAATACAAGAGTGCTGTTTGTAGTATTATATGTAGAGGATAAGATTGTTTCATTGATACAATACGTAACGTTTGACACATTGAGGCTCTCCTCACTCTGATTTCAAGTGGAGTGTATTTCATTGAATGACTGAGTGCAATTGGATTCATTATATGAATGTGTTTGGCTTGTTTCATCGAATCAATGATTGAATTGATTGAATGAATGTATGATTAAAGTTTGATTCCATAAATGAAAGCATGGAGTTGGTTTCCTTGAATGTATGCGTTCAACTCGAGCCATTGAGTTTTTGGATCCAGTGTGTTTCATTAAATAGAGGAGTGATGTTTGATTCATTATATGCAGAAGAAACGTTTGTTTAATTGATTCAATAACTTCTGATTCATTGAATGCAACGCATGTGCGAATGCAGGTTGATTCTTTGTATGAATGAGTTAAGCTTGAGACATTGAATGAATGAGACGCGCTCTGCTCTTTGAAATAGCATGTGAAGTTTGTTTTATTGAATGGTTTGGTTTGGTTTGATGATATGAATGTGTTAGGTTTGTTATGTTGAATCAACGAATTGAATTCATTGAATGTGCGGTTGATGTTTGATGTTTGATGTAATGTAAGTAGGAATGCAGTTCTTTGTACGCATGAGTTAAGTTTGAGATATTGAACAAATGGGAGATGCATCAAGATGTACAGTTTGTTTCATTGAATGACAGAATGCAGTTTGATACATTGCATGAATGAATGAACGCAAGTACGAATGCATATTGATTCTTTGTATGAATGAGTTAAGTTTGAGACATTGCATGAATGAGACAAGCTCTACTCTTTGAAATAGCATGTGAAGTTTATTTCATTGAATGGTTTGGTTTGGTTTGATGATATGAATGTGTTAGGTTTGTTGTGTTGAATCAACGAATACCTGTAGATTCATTGAATGTTCTGTTAATGTACGTACGAACGCAGTTCTTTTTACGAATGAGTTAAGTTTGAGATATTGAACAAATGGGAGATGCATCAAGATGTACAGTTTGTTTCATTGAATGAATGAATGCAGTTTGATACATTGGATGAATGAATGTAGTTCGTTTCATTGAATGAATAGCGTGAAGCTCGAGACATTGAACTAATGAGCTAAGCTCTACTCACTGAATGAATACATGCAGTTTGTTTCCTTCAATCAATGCATGCAGTTTGAGTCACTGAATGAATGCGGTTTGTTTGAATGTTTAAAGGGGTGCAGTTTGTTGTATTATATGCAGGCGATAGATTTATTTCATTGGTTCAATACCCAATGCTTGATTCATTGATTTGACGATTCCATGAGTGGATGAATGCATTTTTATTCTTTGAGTGAATGAATTAAGCCTGAGACATTGAATGAATGAGAGCAACTCTAGTCATGGTATTAACACGTACAGTTTATTTCATTGAATGACTGAATCAATGAGATAAGCTATACTCATTGAATTTACACGTGCAGGTCCTTTCATGCCATGAATGCATGCAGTTCTCTTCATTGAATGAATGCAGTTTGTTTCAGTAAATGCAGGAGTGCTGTTTGTAGTATTATATGTAGGAGATAATATTGATTCATTGATACAACACGTAACGTTTGACTCATTGAATGAATGATTGAGGCTCTCCTCACTCAGATATCAGATGGAGTGTATTTCATTGAATGACTGAGTGCATTTGGATTCATTATATGAATGTATTTGGCTTGTTTCATCGAATCAATGATTGAATTGATTGAATGAATGTACGATTAAAGTTTTATTCAATAAATGAAAGCATGCAGTTCTTTTCCTTGAATGTATGCATCCAGCTCGAGACATTGAATTGTTGGATCCAGTGGGTTTCATTAAATAAAGGAGTGAAGTTTGATTCATTACATGCAGAAGATACGTTTGTTTAATTGATTCAATAACTTCTGATTCATTGAATGCACGATTTAAGTTTGATGCAACGCATGTACGAATGCAGATTGATTCTTTGTATGAATGAGTTAAGCTTGAGACATTGAATGAATGAGACAAGCTTTACTCTTTGAAATAACATGTGAAGTTTGTATCATTGAATGGTTTGGTTTGGTTTGGTTTGATGATATGAATGTGTTAGGTTTGTTGTGTTGAATAAACGAATACCTGTAGATTCGTTGCATGTACGGTTGATGTTTGATGCAATTCTTCGTACGAATGCAATTCTTTGTACGAATGAGTTAAGTTTGAGATATTGAACAAATGGGAGATGCATCAAGATGTACAGTTTGTTTCATTCAATGAATGAAAGCAGTTTGAGTCACTGAATTAATGTGGTTTGTTTGAATTTTCAAGGAGTGCAGTTGGATGTATTACATGCAGGAGATAAGTTTGATTCATTGATTCAATACCCGATGCTTGATTCATTGATATGAAGATTCAATGAATGGATGAATGCATTTACATTCTTTGAGTGAATGAATTAAGCTTGAGACATTGAATGAATGACAGCAACTCTAGTCATGGTATTAACACGTGCAGTTTATTTCATTGAATGACTGAGTCAATGAGATAAGCTCTACTCATTGAATTAACACGTGCAGGTCCTTTCATTCCATGAATGCAAGCAGTTCTATTCACTGAATGAATGCAGTTTGTTTCAGTAAATACAAGAGTGCTGTTTGTAGTATTATATGTAGAGGATAAGATTGTTTCATTGATACAATACGTAACGTTTGACACATTGAGGCTCTCCTCACTCTGATTTCAAGTGGAGTGTATTTCATTGAATGACTGAGTGCAATTGGATTCATTATATGAATGTGTTTGGCTTGTTTCATCGAATCAATGATTGAATTGATTGAATGAATGTATGATTAAAGTTTGATTCCATAAATGAAAGCATGGAGTTGGTTTCCTTGAATGTATGCGTTCAACTCGAGCCATTGAGTTTTTGGATCCAGTGTGTTTCATTAAATAGAGGAGTGATGTTTGATTCATTATATGCAGAAGAAACGTTTGTTTAATTGATTCAATAACTTCTGATTCATTGAATGCAACGCATGTACGAATGCAGGTTGATTCTTTGTACGCATGAGTTAAGTTTGAGATATTGAACAAATGGGAGATGCATCAAGATGTACAGTTTGTTTCATTGAATGACAGAATGCAGTTTGATACTTTGCATGAATGAATGAACGCAAGTACGAATGCATATTGATTCTTTGTATGAATGAGTTAAGTTTGAGACATTGAATGAATGAGACAAGCTCTACTCTTTGAAATAGCATGTGAAGTTTATTTCATTGAATGGTTTGGTTTGGTTTGATGATATGAATGTGTTAGGTTTGTTGTGTTGAATCAACGAATACCTGTAGATTCATTGAATGTTCTGTTTATGTTTGATGTAATGTACGTACGAACGCAGTTCTTTTTACGAATGAGTTAAGTTTGAGATATTGAACAAATGGGAGATGCATCAAGATGTACAGTTTGTTTCATTGAATGAATGAATGCAGTTTGATACATTGGATGAATGAATGTAGTTCGTTTCATTGAATGAATAGCGTGAAGCTCGAGACATTGAACTAATGAGCTAAGCTCTACTCACTGAATGAATACATGCAGTTTGTTTCCTTCAATCAATGCATGCAGTTTGAGTCACTGAATGAATGCGGTTTGTTTGAATGTTTAAAGGGGTGCAGTTTGTTGTATTATATGCAGGCGATAGATTTATTTCATTGGTTCAATACCCAATGCTTGATTCATTGATTTGACGATTCCATGAGTGGATGAATGCATTTTTATTCTTTGAGTGAATGAATTAAGCCTGAGACATTGAATGAATGAGAGCAACTCTAGTCATGGTATTAACACGTACAGTTTATTTCATTGAATGACTGAATCAATGAGATAAGCTATACTCATTGAATTTACACGTGCAGGTCCTTTCATGCCATGAATGCATGCAGTTCTCTTCATTGAATGAATGCAGTTTGTTTCAGTAAATGCAGGAGTGCTGTTTGTAGTATTATATGTAGGAGATAATATTGATTCATTGATACAACACGTAACGTTTGACTCATTGAATGAATGATTGAGGCTCTCCTCACTCAGATATCAGATGGAGTGTATTTCATTGAATGACTGAGTGCATTTGGATTCATTATATGAATGTATTTGGCTTGTTTCATCGAATCAATGATTGAATTGATTGAATGAATGTACGATTAAAGTTTTATTCAATAAATGAAAGCATGCAGTTCTTTTCCTTGAATGTATGCATCCAGCTCGAGACATTGAATTGTTGGATCCAGTGGGTTTCATTAAATAAAGGAGTGAAGTTTGATTCATTATATACGTTTGTTTAATTGATTCAATAACTTCTGATTCATTGAATGCACGATTTAAGTTTGATGCAACGCATGTACGAATGCAGATTGATTCTTTGTATGAATGAGTTAAGCTTGAGACATTGAATGAATGAGACAAGCTTTACTCTTTGAAATAACATGTGAAGTTTGTATCATTGAATGGTTTGGTTTGGTTTGGTTTGATGATATGAATGTGTTAGGTTTGTTGTGTTGAATAAACGAATACCTGTAGATTCGTTGCATGTACGGTTGATATTTGATGCAATTCTTCGTACGAATGCAATTCTTTGTACGAATGAGTTAAGTTTGAGATATTGAACAAATGGGAGATGCATCAAGATGTACAGTTTGTTTCATTCAATGAATGAAAGCAGTTTGAGTCACTGAATTAATGTGGTTTGTTTGAATTTTCAAGGAGTGCAGTTGGATGTATTACATGCAGGAGATAAGTTTGATTCATTGATTCAATACCCGATGCTTGATTCATTGATATGAAGATTCAATGAATGGATGAATGCATTTACATTCTTTGAGTGAATGAATTAAGCTTGAGACATTGAATGAATGAGAGCAACTCTAGTCATGGTATTAACACGTGCAGTTTATTTCATTGAATGACTGAGTCAATGAGATAAGCTCTACTCATTGAATTAACACGTGCAGGTCCTTTCATTCCATGAATGCAAGCAGTTCTATTCACTGAATGAATGCAGTTTGTTTCAGTAAATACAAGAGTGCTGTTTGTAGTATTATATGTAGGGGATAAGATTGTTTCATTGATACAATACGTAACGTTTGACACATTGAGGCTCTCCTCACTCTGATTTCAAGTGGAGTGTATTTCATTGAATGACTGAGTGCAATTGGATTCATTATATGAATGTGTTTGGCTTGTTTCATCGAATCAATGATTGAATTGATTGAATGAATGTATGATTAAAGTTTGATTCCATAAATGAAAGCATGGAGTTGGTTTCCTTGAATGTATGCGTTCAACTCGAGCCATTGAGTTTTTGGATCCAGTGTGTTTCATTAAATAGAGGAGTGATGTTTGATTCATTATATGCAGAAGAAACGTTTGTTTAATTGATTCAATAACTTCTGATTCATTGAATGCAACGCATGTGCGAATGCAGGTTGATTCTTTGTATGAATGAGTTAAGCTTGAGACATTGAATGAATGAGACGCGCTCTGCTCTTTGAAATAGCATGTGAAGTTTGTTTTATTGAATGGTTTGGTTTGGTTTGATGATATGAATGTGTTAGGTTTGTTATGTTGAATCAACGAATTGAATTCATTGAATGTGCGGTTGATGTTTGATGTTTGATGTAATGTAAGTAGGAATGCAGTTCTTTGTACGCATGAGTTAAGTTTGAGATATTGAACAAATGGGAGATGCATCAAGATGTACAGTTTGTTTCATTGAATGACAGAATGCAGTTTGATACATTGCATGAATGAATGAACGCAAGTACGAATGCATATTGATTCTTTGTATGAATGAGTTAAGTTTGAGACATTGCATGAATGAGACAAGCTCTACTCTTTGAAATAGCATGTGAAGTTTATTTCATTGAATGGTTTGGTTTGGTTTGATGATATGAATGTGTTAGGTTTGTTGTGTTGAATCAACGAATACCTGTAGATTCATTGAATGTTCTGTTTATGTTTGATGTAATGTACGTACGAACGCAGTTCTTTTTACGAATGAGTTAAGTTTGAGATATTGAACAAATGGGAGATGCATCAAATGTATAGTTTGTTTCATTGAATGAATGAATGCAGTTTGATACATTGGATGAATGAATGTAGTTCGTTTCATTGAATGAATAGCGTGAAGCTCGAGACATTGAACTAATGAGCTAAGCTCTACTCACTGAATGAATACATGCAGTTTGTTTCCTTCAATCAATGCATGCAGTTTGAGTCACTGAATGAATGCGGTTTGTTTGAATGTTTAAAGGGGTGCAGTTTGTTGTATTATATGCAGGCGATAGATTTATTTCATTGGTTCAATACCCAATGCTTGATTCATTGATTTGACGATTCCATGAGTGGATGAATGTATTTTTATTCTTTGAGTGAATGAATTAAGCCTGAGGCATTGAATGAATGAGAGCAACTCTAGTCATGGTATTAACACGTACAGTTTATTTCATTGAATGACTGAATCAATGAGATAAGCTATACTCATTGAATTTACACGTGCAGGTCCTTTCATGCCATGAATGCATGCAGTTCTCTTCATTGAATGAATGCAGTTTGTTTCAGTAAATGCAGGAGTGCTGTTTGTAGTATTATATGTAGGAGATAATATTGATTCATTGATACAACACGTAACGTTTGACTCATTGAATGAATGATTGAGGCTCTCCTCACTCAGATATCAGATGGAGTGTATTTCATTGAATGACTGAGTGCATTTGGATTCATTATATGAATGTATTTGGCTTGTTTCATCGAATCAATGATTGAATTGATTGAATGAATGTACGATTAAAGTTTTATTCAATAAATGAAAGCATGCAGTTCTTTTCCTTGAATGTATGCATCCAGCTCGAGACATTGAATTGTTGGATCCAGTGGGTTTCATTAAATAAAGGAGTGAAGTTTGATTCATTATATACGTTTGTTTAATTGATTCAATAACTTCTGATTCATTGAATGCACGATTTAAGTTTGATGCAACGCATGTACGAATGCAGATTGATTCTTTGTATGAATGAGTTAAGCTTGAGACATTGAATGAATGAGACAAGCTTTACTCTTTGAAATAACATGTGAAGTTTGTATCATTGAATGGTTTGGTTTGGTTTGGTTTGATGATATGAATGTGTTAGGTTTGTTGTGTTGAATAAACGAATACCTGTAGATTCGTTGCATGTACGGTTGATGTTTGATGCAATTCTTCGTACGAATGCAATTCTTTGTACGAATGAGTTAAGTTTGAGATATTGAACAAATGGGAGATGCATCAAGATGTACAGTTTGTTTCATTCAATGAATGAAAGCAGTTTGAGTCACTGAATTAATGTGGTTTGTTTGAATTTTCAAGGAGTGCAGTTGGATGTATTACATGCAGGAGATAAGTTTGATTCATTGATTCAATACCCGATGCTTGATTCATTGATATGAAGATTCAATGAATGGATGAATGCATTTACATTCTTTGAGTGAATGAATTAAGCTTGAGACATTGAATGAATGAGAGCAACTCTAGTCATGGTATTAACACGTGCAGTTTATTTCATTGAATGACTGAGTCAATGAGATAAGCTCTACTCATTGAATTAACACGTGCAGGTCCTTTCATTCCATGAATGCAAGCAGTTCTATTCACTGAATGAATGCAGTTTGTTTCAGTAAATACAAGAGTGCTGTTTGTAGTATTATATGTAGAGGATAAGATTGTTTCATTGATACAATACGTAACGTTTGACACATTGAGGCTCTCCTCACTCTGATTTCAAGTGGAGTGTATTTCATTGAATGACTGAGTGCAATTGGATTCATTATATGAATGTGTTTGGCTTGTTTCATCGAATCAATGATTGAATTGATTGAATGAATGTATGATTAAAGTTTGATTCCATAAATGAAAGCATGGAGTTGGTTTCCTTGAATGTATGCGTTCAACTCGAGCCATTGAGTTTTTGGATCCAGTGTGTTTCATTAAATAGAGGAGTGATGTTTGATTCATTATATGCAGAAGAAACGTTTGTTTAATTGATTCAATAACTTCTGATTCATTGAATGCAACGCATGTGCGAATGCAGGTTGATTCTTTGTATGAATGAGTTAAGCTTGAGACATTGAATGAGTGAGACGCGCTCTGCTCTTTGAAATAGCATGTGAAGTTTGTTTTATTGAATGGTTTGGTTTGGTTTGATGATATGAATGTGTTAGGTTTGTTATGTTGAATCAACGAATTGAATTCATTGAATGTGCGGTTGATGTTTGATGTTTGATGTAATGTAAGTAGGAATGCAGTTCTTTGTACGCATGAGTTAGGTTTGAGATATTGAACAAATGGGAGATGCATCAAGATGTACAGTTTGTTTCATTGAATGACAGAATGCAGTTTGATACATTGCATGAATGAATGAACGCAAGTACGAATGCATATTGATTCTTTGTATGAATGAGTTAAGTTTGAGACATTGCATGAATGAGACAAGCTCTACTCTTTGAAATAGCATGTGAAGTTTATTTCATTGAATGGTTTGGTTTGGTTTGATGATATGAATGTGTTAGGTTTGTTGTGTTGAATCAACGAATACCTGTAGATTCATTGAATGTTCTGTTTATGTTTGATGTAATGTACGTACGAACGCAGTTCTTTTTACGAATGAGTTAAGTTTGAGATATTGAACAAATGGGAGATGCATCAAATGTATAGTTTGTTTCATTGAATGAATGAATGCAGTTTGATACATTGGATGAATGAATGTAGTTCGTTTCATTGAATGAATAGCGTGAAGCTCGAGACATTGAACTAATGAGCTAAGCTCTACTCACTGAATGAATACATGCAGTTTGTTTCCTTCAATCAATGCATGCAGTTTTAGTCACTGAATGAATGCGGTTTGTTTGAATGTTTAAAGGGGTGCAGTTTGTTGTATTATATGCAGGCGATAGATTTATTTCATTGGTTCAATACCCAATGCTTGATTCATTGATTTGACGATTCCATGAGTGGATGAATGCATTTTTATTCTTTGAGTGAATGAATTAAGCCTGAGGCATTGAATGAATGAGAGCAACTCTAGTCATGGTATTAACACGTACAGTTTATTTCATTGAATGACTGAATCAATGAGATAAGCTATACTCATTGAATTTACACGTGCAGGTCCTTTCATGCCATGAATGCATGCAGTTCTCTTCATTGAATGAATGCAGTTTGTTTCAGTAAATGCAGGAGTGCTGTTTGTAGTATTATATGTAGGAGATAATATTGATTCATTGATACAACACGTAACGTTTGACTCATTGAATGAATGATTGAGGCTCTCCTCACTCAGATATCAGATGGAGTGTATTTCATTGAATGACTGAGTGCATTTGGATTCATTATATGAATGTATTTGGCTTGTTTCATCGAATCAATGATTGAATTGATTGAATGAATGTACGATTAAAGTTTTATTCAATAAATGAAAGCATGCAGTTCTTTTCCTTGAATGTATGCATCCAGCTCGAGACATTGAATTGTTGGATCCAGTGGGTTTCATTAAATAAAGGAGTGAAGTTTGATTCATTATATACGTTTGTTTAATTGATTCAATAACTTCTGATTCATTGAATGCACGATTTAAGTTTGATGCAACGCATGTACGAATGCAGATTGATTCTTTGTATGAATGAGTTAAGCTTGAGACATTGAATGAATGAGACAAGCTTTACTCTTTGAAATAACATGTGAAGTTTGTATCATTGAATGGTTTGGTTTGGTTTGGTTTGATGATATGAATGTGTTAGGTTTGTTGTGTTGAATAAACGAATACCTGTAGATTCGTTGCATGTACGGTTGATGTTTGATGCAATTCTTCGTACGAATGCAATTCTTTGTACGAATGAGTTAAGTTTGAGATATTGAACAAATGGGAGATGCATCAAGATGTACAGTTTGTTTCATTCAATGAATGAAAGCAGTTTGAGTCACTGAATTAATGTGGTTTGTTTGAATTTTCAAGGAGTGCAGTTGGATGTATTACATGCAGGAGATAAGTTTGATTCATTGATTCAATACCCGATGCTTGATTCATTGATATGAAGATTCAATGAATGGATGAATGCATTTACTTTCTTTGAGTGAATGAATTAAGCTTGAGACATTGAATGAATGAGAGCAACTCTAGTCATGGTATTAACACGTGCAGTTTATTTCATTGAATGACTGAGTCAATGAGATAAGCTCTACTCATTGAATTAACACGTGCAGGTCCTTTCATTCCATGAATGCAAGCAGTTCTATTCACTGAATGAATGCAGTTTGTTTCAGTAAATACAAGAGTGCTGTTTGTAGTATTATATGTAGAGGATAAGATTGTTTCATTGATACAATACGTAACGTTTGACACATTGAGGCTCTCCTCACTCTGATTTCAAGTGGAGTGTATTTCATTGAATGACTGAGTGCAATTGGATTCATTATATGAATGTGTTTGGCTTGTTTCATCGAATCAATGATTGAATTGATTGAATGAATGTATGATTAAAGTTTGATTCCATAAATGAAAGCATGGAGTTGGTTTCCTTGAATGTATGCGTTCAACTCGAGCCATTGAGTTTTTGGATCCAGTGTGTTTCATTAAATAGAGGAGTGATGTTTGATATGCAGAAGAAACGTTTGTTTAATTGATTCAATAACTTCTGATTCATTGAATGCAACGCATGTGCGAATGCAGGTTGATTCTTTGTATGAATGAGTTAAGCTTGAGACATTGAATGAATGAGACGCGCTCTGCTCTTTGAAATAGCATGTGAAGTTTGTTTTATTGAATGGTTTGGTTTGGTTTGATGATATGAATGTGTTAGGTTTGTTATGTTGAATCAACGAATTGAATTCATTGAATGTGCGGTTGATGTTTGATGTTTGATGTAATGTAAGTAGGAATGCAGTTCTTTGTACGCATGAGTTAGGTTTGAGATATTGAACAAATGGGAGATGCATCAAGATGTACAGTTTGTTTCATTGAATGACAGAATGCAGTTTGATACATTGCATGAATGAATGAACGCAAGTACGAACGCATATTGATTCTTTGTATGAATGAGTTAAGTTTGAGACATTGCATGAATGAGACAAGCTCTACTCTTTGAAATAGCATGTGAAGTTTATTTCATTGAATGGTTTGGTTTGGTTTGATGATATGAATGTGTTAGGTTTGTTGTGTTGAATCAACGAATACCTGTAGATTCATTGAATGTTCTGTTTATGTTTGATGTAATGTACGTACGAACGCAGTTCTTTTTACGAATGAGTTAAGTTTGAGATATTGAACAAATGGGAGATGCATCAAATGTATAGTTTGTTTCATTGAATGAATGAATGCAGTTTGATACATTGGATGAATGAATGTAGTTCGTTTCATTGAATGAATAGCGTGAAGCTCGAGACATTGAACTAATGAGCTAAGCTCTACTCACTGAATGAATACATGCAGTTTGTTTCCTTCAATCAATGCATGCAGTTTGAGTCACTGAATGAATGCGGTTTGTTTGAATGTTTAAAGGGGTGCAGTTTGTTGTATTATATGCAGGCGATAGATTTATTTCATTGGTTCAATACCCAATGCTTGATTCATTGATTTGACGATTCCATGAGTGGATGAATGCATTTTTATTCTTTGAGTGAATGAATTAAGCCTGAGGCATTGAATGAATGAGAGCAACTCTAGTCATGGTATTAACACGTACAGTTTATTTCATTGAATGACTGAATCAATGAGATAAGCTATACTCATTGAATTGACACGTGCAGGTCCTTTCATGCCATGAATGCATGCAGTTCTCTTCATTGAATGAATGCAGTTTGTTTCAGTAAATGCAGGAGTGCTGTTTGTAGTATTATATGTAGGAGATAATATTGATTCATTGATACAACACGTAACGTTTGACTCATTGAATGAATGATTGAGGCTCTCCTCACTCAGATATCAGATGGAGTGTATTTCATTGAATGACTGAGTGCATTTGGATTCATTATATGAATGTATTTGGCTTGTTTCATCGAATCAATGATTGAATTGATTGAATGAATGTACGATTAAAGTTTTATTCAATAAATGAAAGCATGCAGTTCTTTTCCTTGAATGTATGCATCCAGCTCGAGACATTGAATTGTTGGATCCAGTGGGTTTCATTAAATAAAGGAGTGAAGTTTGATTCATTATATACGTTTGTTTAATTGATTCAATAACTTCTGATTCATTGAATGCACGATTTAAGTTTGATGCAACGCATGTACGAATGCAGATTGATTCTTTGTATGAATGAGTTAAGCTTGAGACATTGAATGAATGAGACAAGCTTTACTCTTTGAAATAACATGTGAAGTTTGTATCATTGAATGGTTTGGTTTGGTTTGGTTTGATGATATGAATGTGTTAGGTTTGTTGTGTTGAATAAACGAATACCTGTAGATTCGTTGCATGTACGGTTGATGTTTGATGCAATTCTTCGTACGAATGCAATTCTTTGTACGAATGAGTTAAGTTTGAGATATTGAACAAATGGGAGATGCATCAAGATGTACAGTTTGTTTCATTCAATGAATGAAAGCAGTTTGAGTCACTGAATTAATGTGGTTTGTTTGAATTTTCAAGGAGTGCAGTTGGATGTATTACATGCAGGAGATAAGTTTGATTCATTGATTCAATACCCGATGCTTGATTCATTGATATGAAGATTCAATGAATGGATGAATGCATTTACATTCTTTGAGTGAATGAATTAAGCTTGAGACATTGAATGAATGAGAGCAACTCTAGTCATGGTATTAACACGTGCAGTTTATTTCATTGAATGACTGAGTCAATGAGATAAGCTCTACTCATTGAATTAACACGTGCAGGTCCTTTCATTCCATGAATGCAAGCAGTTCTATTCACTGAATGAATGCAGTTTGTTTCAGTAAATACAAGAGTGCTGTTTGTAGTATTATATGTAGAGGATAAGATTGTTTCATTGATACAATACGTAACGTTTGACACATTGAGGCTCTCCTCATTCTGATTTCAAGTGGAGTGTATTTCATTGAATGACTGAGTGCAATTGGATTCATTATATGAATGTGTTTGGCTTGTTTCATCGAATCAATGATTGAATTGATTGAATGAATGTATGATTAAAGTTTGATTCCATAAATGAAAGCATGGAGTTGGTTTCCTTGAATGTATGCGTTCAACTCGAGCCATTGAGTTTTTGGATCCAGTGTGTTTCATTAAATAGAGGAGTGATGTTTGATTCATTATATGCAGAAGAAACGTTTGTTTAATTGATTCAATAACTTCTGATTCATTGAATGCAACGCATGTACGAATGCAGGTTGATTCTTTGTATGAATGAGTTAAGCTTGAGACATTGAATGAATGAGACGCGCTCTGCTCTTTGAAATAGCATGTGAAGTTTGTTTTATTGAATGGTTTGGTTTGGTTTGATGATATGAATGTGTTAGGTTTGTTATGTTGAATCAACGAATTGAATTCATTGAATGTGCGGTTGATGTTTGATGTTTGATGTAATGTAAGTAGGAATGCAGTTCTTTGTACGCATGAGTTAAGTTTGAGATATTGAACAAATGGGAGATGCATCAAGATGTACAGTTTGTTTCATTGAATGACAGAATGCATTTGATACATTGCATGAATGAATGAACGCAAGTACGAATGCATATTGATTCTTTGTATGAATGAGTTAAGTTTGAGACATTGAATGAATGAGACAAGCTCTACTCTTTGAAATAGCATGTGAAGTTTATTTCATTGAATGGTTTGGTTTGGTTTGATGATATGAATGTGTTAGGTTTGTTGTGTTGAATCAACGAATACCTGTAGATTCATTGAATGTTCTGTTTATGTTTGATGTAATGTACGTACGAACGCAGTTCTTTTTACGAATGAGTTAAGTTTGAGATATTGAACAAATGGGAGATGCATCAAGATGTACAGTTTGTTTCATTGAATGAATGAATGCAGTTTGATACATTGGATGAATGAATGTAGTTCGTTTCATTGAATGAATAGCGTGAAGCTCGAGACATTGAACTAATGAGCTAAGCTCTACTCACTGAATGAATACATGCAGTTTGTTTCCTTCAATCAATGCATGCAGTTTTAGTCACTGAATGAATGCGGTTTGTTTGAATGTTTAAAGGGGTGCAGTTTGTTGTATTATATGCAGGCGATAGATTTATTTCATTGGTTCAATACCCAATGCTTGATTCATTGATTTGACGATTCCATGAGTGGATGAATGCATTTTTATTCTTTGAGTGAATGAATTAAGCCTGAGACATTGAATGAATGAGAGCAACTCTAGTCATGGTATTAACACGTACAGTTTATTTCATTGAATGACTGAATCAATGAGATAAGCTATACTCATTGAATTTACACGTGCAGGTCCTTTCATGCCATGAATGCATGCAGTTCTCTTCATTGAATGAATGCAGTTTGTTTCAGTAAATGCAGGAGTGCTGTTTGTAGTATTATATGTAGGAGATAATATTGATTCATTGATACAACACGTAACGTTTGACTCATTGAATGAATGATTGAGGCTCTCCTCACTCAGATATCAGATGGAGTGTATTTCATTGAATGACTGAGTGCATTTGGATTCATTATATGAATGTATTTGGCTTGTTTCATCGAATCAATGATTGAATTGATTGAATGAATGTACGATTAAAGTTTTATTCAATAAATGAAAGCATGCAGTTCTTTTCCTTGAATGTATGCATCCAGCTCGAGACATTGAATTGTTGGATCCAGTGGGTTTCATTAAATAAAGGAGTGAAGTTTGATTCATTATATACGTTTGTTTAATTGATTCAATAACTTCTGATTCATTGAATGCACGATTTAAGTTTGATGCAACGCATGTACGAATGCAGATTGATTCTTTGTATGAATGAGTTAAGCTTGAGACATTGAATGAATGAGACAAGCTTTACTCTTTGAAATAACATGTGAAGTTTGTATCATTGAATGGTTTGGTTTGGTTTGGTTTGATGATATGAATGTGTTAGGTTTGTTGTGTTGAATAAACGAATACCTGTAGATTCGTTGCATGTACGGTTGATGTTTGATGCAATTCTTCGTACGAATGCAATTCTTTGTACGAATGAGTTAAGTTTGAGATATTGAACAAATGGGAGATGCATCAAGATGTACAGTTTGTTTCATTCAATGAATGAAAGCAGTTTGAGTCACTGAATTAATGTGGTTTGTTTGAATTTTCAAGGAGTGCAGTTGGATGTATTACATGCAGGAGATAAGTTTGATTCATTGATTCAATACCCGATGCTTGATTCATTGATATGAAGATTCAATGAATGGATGAATGCATTTACATTCTTTGAGTGAATGAATTAAGCTTGAGACATTGAATGAATGAGAGCAACTCTAGTCATGGTATTAACACGTGCAGTTTATTTCATTGAATGACTGAGTCAATGAGATAAGCTCTACTCATTGAATTAACACGTGCAGGTCCTTTCATTCCATGAATGCAAGCAGTTCTATTCACTGAATGAATGCAGTTTGTTTCAGTAAATACAAGAGTGCTGTTTGTAGTATTATATGTAGAGGATAAGATTGTTTCATTGATACAATACGTAACGTTTGACACATTGAGGCTCTCCTCACTCTGATTTCAAGTGGAGTGTATTTAATTGAATGACTGAGTGCAATTGGATTCATTATATGAATGTGTTTGGCTTGTTTCATCGAATCAATGATTGAATTGATTGAATGAATGTATGATTAAAGTTTGATTCCATAAATGAAAGCATGGAGTTGGTTTCCTTGAATGTATGCGTTCAACTCGAGCCATTGAGTTTTTGGATCCAGTGTGTTTCATTAAATAGAGGAGTGATGTTTGATTCATTATATGCAGAAGAAACGTTTGTTTAATTGATTCAATAACTTCTGATTCATTGAATGCAACGCATGTACGAATGCAGGTTGATTCTTTGTATGAATGAGTTAAGCTTGAGACATTGAATGAATGAGACGCGCTCTGCTCTTTGAAATAGCATGTGAAGTTTGTTTTATTGAATGGTTTGGTTTGGTTTGATGATATGAATGTGTTAGGTTTGTTATGTTGAATCAACGAATTGAATTCATTGAATGTGCGGTTGATGTTTGATGTTTGATGTAATGTAAGTAGGAATGCAGTTCTTTGTACGCATGAGTTAAGTTTGAGATATTGAACAAATGGGAGATGCATCAAGATGTACAGTTTGTTTCATTGAATGACAGAATGCAGTTTGATACATTGCATGAATGAATGAACGCAAGTACGAATGCATATTGATTCTTTGTATGAATGAGTTAAGTTTGAGACATTGAATGAATGAGACAAGCTCTACTCTTTGAAATAGCATGTGAAGTTTATTTCATTGAATGGTTTGGTTTGGTTTGATGATATGAATGTGTTAGGTTTGTTGTGTTGAATCAACGAATACCTGTAGATTCATTGAATGTTCTGTTTATGTTTGATGTAATGTACGTACGAACGCAGTTCTTTTTACGAATGAGTTAAGTTTGAGATATTGAACAAATGGGAGATGCATCAAGATGTACAGTTTGTTTCATTGAATGAATGAATGCAGTTTGATACATTGGATGAATGAATGTAGTTCGTTTCATTGAATGAATAGCGTGAAGCTCGAGACATTGAACTAATGAGCTAAGCTCTACTCACTGAATGAATACATGCAGTTTGTTTCCTTCAATCAATGCATGCAGTTTTAGTCACTGAATGAATGCGGTTTGTTTGAATGTTTAAAGGGGTGCAGTTTGTTGTATTATATGCAGGCGATAGATTTATTTCATTGGTTCAATACCCAATGCTTGATTCATTGATTTGACGATTCCATGAGTGGATGAATGCATTTTTATTCTTTGAGTGAATGAATTAAGCCTGAGACATTGAATGAATGAGAGCAACTCTAGTCATGGTATTAACACGTACAGTTTATTTCATTGAATGACTGAATCAATGAGATAAGCTATACTCATTGAATTTACACGTGCAGGTCCTTTCATGCCATGAATGCATGCAGTTCTCTTCATTGAATGAATGCAGTTTGTTTCAGTAAATGCAGGAGTGCTGTTTGTAGTATTATATGTAGGAGATAATATTGATTCATTGATACAACACGTAACGTTTGACTCATTGAATGAATGATTGAGGCTCTCCTCACTCAGATATCAGATGGAGTGTATTTCATTGAATGACTGAGTGCATTTGGATTCATTATATGAATGTATTTGGCTTGTTTCATCGAATCAATGATTGAATTGATTGAATGAATGTACGATTAAAGTTTTATTCAATAAATGAAAGCATGCAGTTCTTTTCCTTGAATGTATGCATCCAGCTCGAGACATTGAATTGTTGGATCCAGTGGGTTTCATTAAATAAAGGAGTGAAGTTTGATTCATTACATGCAGAAGATACGTTTGTTTAATTGATTCAATAACTTCTGATTCATTGAATGCACGATTTAAGTTTGATGCAACGCATGTACGAATGCAGATTGATTCTTTGTATGAATGAGTTAAGCTTGAGACATTGAATGAATGAGACAAGCTTTACTCTTTGAAATAACATGTGAAGTTTGTATCATTGAATGGTTTGGTTTGGTTTGGTTTGATGATATGAATGTGTTAGGTTTGTTGTGTTGAATAAACGAATACCTGTAGATTCGTTGCATGTACGGTTGATGTTTGATGCAATTCTTCGTACGAATGCAATTCTTTGTACGAATGAGTTAAGTTTGAGATATTGAACAAATGGGAGATGCATCAAGATGTACAGTTTGTTTCATTCAATGAATGAAAGCAGTTTGAGTCACTGAATTAATGTGGTTTGTTTGAATTTTCAAGGAGTGCAGTTGGATGTATTACATGCAGGAGATAAGTTTGATTCATTGATTCAATACCCGATGCTTGATTCATTGATATGAAGATTCAATGAATGGATGAATGCATTTACATTCTTTGAGTGAATGAATTAAGCTTGAGACATTGAATGAATGAGAGCAACTCTAGTCATGGTATTAACACGTGCAGTTTATTTCATTGAATGACTGAGTCAATGAGATAAGCTCTACTCATTGAATTAACACGTGCAGGTCCTTTCATTCCATGAATGCAAGCAGTTCTATTCACTGAATGAATGCAGTTTGTTTCAGTAAATACAAGAGTGCTGTTTGTAGTATTATATGTAGGGGATAAGATTGTTTCATTGATACAATACGTAACGTTTGACACATTGAGGCTCTCCTCACTCTGATTTCAAGTGGAGTGTATTTCATTGAATGACTGAGTGCAATTGGATTCATTATATGAATGTGTTTGGCTTGTTTCATCGAATCAATGATTGAATGAATGTATGATTAAAGTTTGATTCCATAAATGAAAGCATGGAGTTGGTTTCCTTGAATGTATGCGTTCAACTCGAGCCATTGAGTTTTTGGATCCAGTGTGTTTCATTAAATAGAGGAGTGATGTTTGATTCATTATATGCAGAAGAAACGTTTGTTTAATTGATTCAATAACTTCTGATTCATTGAATGCAACGCATGTACGAATGCAGGTTGATTCTTTGTATGAATGAGTTAAGCTTGAGACATTGAATGAATGAGACGCGCTCTGCTCTTTGAAATAGCATGTGAAGTTTGTTTTATTGAATGGTTTGGTTTGGTTTGATGATATGAATGTGTTAGGTTTGTTATGTTGAATCAACGAATTGAATTCATTGAATGTGCGGTTGATGTTTGATGTTTGATGTAATGTAAGTAGGAATGCAGTTCTTTGTAAGCATGAGTTAAGTTTGAGATATTGAACAAATGGGAGATGCATCAAGATGTACAGTTTGTTTCATTGAATGACAGAATGCAGTTTGATACATTGCATGAATGAATGAACGCAAGTACGAATGCATATTGATTCTTTGTATGAATGAGTTAAGTTTGAGACATTGCATGAATGAGACAAGCTCTACTCTTTGAAATAGCATGTGAAGTTTATTTCATTGAATGGTTTGGTTTGGTTTGATGATATGAATGTGTTAGGTTTGTTGTGTTGAATCAACGAATACCTGTAGATTCATTGAATGTTCTGTTTATGTTTGATGTAATGTACGTACGAACGCAGTTCTTTTTACGAATGAGTTAAGTTTGAGATATTGAACAAATGGGAGATGCATCAAGATGTACAGTTTGTTTCATTGAATGAATGAATGCAGTTTGATACATTGGATGAATGAATGTAGTTCGTTTCATTGAATGAATAGCGTGAAGCTCGAGACATTGAACTAATGAGCTAAGCTCTACTCACTGAATGAATACATGCAGTTTGTTTCCTTCAATCAATGCATGCAGTTTGAGTCGCTGAATGAATGCGGTTTGTTTGAATGTTTAAAGGGGTGCAGTTTGTTGTATTATATGCAGGCGATAGATTTATTTCATTGGTTCAATACCCAATGCTTGATTCATTGATTTGACGATTCCATGAGTGGATGAATGCATTTTTATTCTTTGAGTGAATGAATTAAGCCTGAGACATTGAATGAATGAGAGCAACTCTAGTCATGGTATTAACACGTACAGTTTATTTCATTGAATGACTGAATCAATGAGATAAGTTACACTCATTGAATTTACACGTGCAGGTCCTTTCATGCCATGAATGCATGCAGTTCTATTCATTGAATGAATGCAGTTTGTTTCAGTAAATGCAGGAGTGCTGTTTGTAGTATTATATGTAGGAGATAATATTGATACATTGATACAACACGTAACGTTTGACTCATTGAATGAATGATTGAGGCTCTCCTCACTCAGATATCAGATGGAGTGTATTTCATTGAATGACTGAGTGCATTTGGATTCATTATATGAATGTATTTGGCTTGTTTCATCGAATCAATGATTGAATTGATTGAATGAATGTACGATTAAAGTTTTATTCAATAAATGAAAGCATGCAGTTCTTTTCCTTGAATGTATGCATCCAGCTCGAGACATTGAATTGTTGGATCCAGTGGGTTTCATTAAATAAAGGAGTGAAGTTTGATTCATTATATACGTTTGTTTAATTGATTCAATAACTTCTGATTCATTGAATGCACGATTTAAGTTTGATGCAACGCATGTACGAATGCAGATTGATTCTTTGTATGAATGAGTTAAGCTTGAGACATTGAATGAATGAGACAAGCTTTACTCTTTGAAATAACATGTGAAGTTTGTATCATTGAATGGTTTGGTTTGGTTTGGTTTGATGATATGAATGTGTTAGGTTTGTTGTGTTGAATAAACGAATACCTGTAGATTCGTTGCATGTACGGTTGATGTTTGATGCAATTCTTCGTACGAATGCAATTCTTTGTACGAATGAGTTAAGTTTGAGATATTGAACAAATGGGAGATGCATCAAGATGTACAGTTTGTTTCATTCAATGAATGAAAGCAGTTTGAGTCACTGAATTAATGTGGTTTGTTTGAATTTTCAAGGAGTGCAGTTGGATGTATTACATGCAGGAGATAAGTTTGATTCATTGATTCAATACCCGATGCTTGATTCATTGATATGAAGATTCAATGAATGGATGAATGCATTTACATTCTTTGAGTGAATGAATTAAGCTTGAGACATTGAATGAATGAGAGCAACTCTAGTCATGGTATTAACACGTGCAGTTTATTTCATTGAATGACTGAGTCAATGAGATAAGCTCTACTCATTGAATTAACACGTGCAGGTCCTTTCATTCCATGAATGCAAGCAGTTCTATTCACTGAATGAATGCAGTTTGTTTCAGTAAATACAAGAGTGCTGTTTGTAGTATTATATGTAGAGGATAAGATTGTTTCATTGATACAATACGTAACGTTTGACACATTGAGGCTCTCCTCACTCTGATTTCAAGTGGAGTGTATTTCATTGAATGACTGAGTGCAATTGGATTCATTATATGAATGTGTTTGGCTTGTTTCATCGAATCAATGATTGAATTGATTGAATGAATGTATGATTAAAGTTTGATTCCATAAATGAAAGCATGGAGTTGGTTTCCTTGAATGTATGCGTTCAACTCGAGCCATTGAGTTTTTGGATCCAGTGTGTTTCATTAAATAGAGGAGTGATGTTTGATTCATTATATGCAGAAGAAACGTTTGTTTAATTGATTCAATAACTTCTGATTCATTGAATGCAACGCATGTACGAATGCAGGTTGATTCTTTGTATGAATGAGTTAAGCTTGAGACATTGAATGAATGAGACGCGCTCTGCTCTTTGAAATAGCATGTGAAGTTTGTTTTATTGAATGGTTTGGTTTGGTTTGATGATATGAATGTGTTAGGTTTGTTATGTTGAATCAACGAATTGAATTCATTGAATGTGCGGTTGATGTTTGATGTTTGATGTAATGTAAGTAGGAATGCAGTTCTTTGTACGCATGAGTTAAGTTTGAGATATTGAACAAATGGGAGATGCATCAAGATGTACAGTTTGTTTCATTGAATGACAGAATGCAGTTTGATACATTGCATGAATGAATGAACGCAAGTACGAATGCACATTGATTCTTTGTATGAATGAGTTAAGTTTGAGACATTGAATGAATGAGACAAGCTCTACTCTTTGAAATAGCATGTGAAGTTTATTTCATTGAATGGTTTGGTTTGGTTTGATGATATGAATGTGTTAGGTTTGTTGTGTTGAATCAACGAATACCTGTAGATTCATTGAATGTTCTGTTTATGTTTGATGTAATGTACGTACGAACGCAGTTCTTTTTACGAATGAGTTAAGTTTGAGATATTGAACAAATGGGAGATGCATCAAGATGTACAGTTTGTTTCATTGAATGAATGAATGCAGTTTGATACATTGGATGAATGAATGTAGTTCGTTTCATTGAATGAATAGCGTGAAGCTCGAGACATTGAACTAATGAGCTAAGCTCTACTCACTGAATGAATACATGCAGTTTGTTTCCTTCAATCAATGCATGCAGTTTGAGTCACTGAATGAATGCGGTTTGTTTGAATGTTTAAAGGGGTGCAGTTTGTTGTATTATATGCAGGCGATAGATTTATTTCATTGGTTCAATACCCAATGCTTGATTCATTGATTTGACGATTCCATGAGTGGATGAATGCATTTTTATTCTTTGAGTGAATGAATTAAGCCTGAGGCATTGAATGAATGAGAGCAACTCTAGTCATGGTATTAACACGTACAGTTTATTTCATTGAATGACTGAATCAATGAGATAAGCTATACTCATTGAATTTACACGTGCAGGTCCTTTCATGCCATGAATGCATGCAGTTCTCTTCATTGAATGAATGCAGTTTGTTTCAGTAAATGCAGGAGTGCTGTTTGTAGTATTATATGTAGGAGATAATATTGATTCATTGATACAACACGTAACGTTTGACTCATTGAATGAATGATTGAGGCTCTCCTCACTCAGATATCAGATGGAGTGTATTTCATTGAATGACTGAGTGCATTTGGATTCATTATATGAATGTATTTGGCTTGTTTCATCGAATCAATGATTGAATTGATTGAATGAATGTACGATTAAAGTTTTATTCAATAAATGAAAGCATGCAGTTCTTTTCCTTGAATGTATGCATCCAGCTCGAGACATTGAATTGTTGGATCCAGTGGGTTTCATTAAATAAAGGAGTGAAGTTTGATTCATTATATACGTTTGTTTAATTGATTCAATAACTTCTGATTCATTGAATGCACGATTTAAGTTTGATGCAACGCATGTACGAATGCAGATTGATTCTTTGTATGAATGAGTTAAGCTTGAGACATTGAATGAATGAGACAAGCTTTACTCTTTGAAATAACATGTGAAGTTTGTATCATTGAATGGTTTGGTTTGGTTTGGTTTGATGATATGAATGTGTTAAGTTTGTTGTGTTGAATAAACGAATACCTGTAGATTCGTTGCATGTACGGTTGATGTTTGATGCAATTCTTCGTACGAATGCAATTCTTTGTACGAATGAGTTAAGTTTGAGATATTGAACAAATGGGAGATGCATCAAGATGTACAGTTTGTTTCATTCAATGAATGAAAGCAGTTTGAGTCACTGAATTAATGTGGTTTGTTTGAATTTTCAAGGAGTGCAGTTGGATGTATTACATGCAGGAGATAAGTTTGATTCATTGATTCAATACCCGATGCTTGATTCATTGATATGAAGATTCAATGAATGGATGAATGCATTTACATTCTTTGAGTGAATGAATTAAGCTTGAGACATTGAATGAATGAGAGCAACTCTAGTCATGGTATTAACACGTGCAGTTTATTTCATTGAATGACTGAGTCAATGAGATAAGCTCTACTCATTGAATTAACACGTGCAGGTCCTTTCATTCCATGAATGCAAGCAGTTCTATTCACTGAATGAATGCAGTTTGTTTCAGTAAATACAAGAGTGCTGTTTGTAGTATTATATGTAGGGGATAAGATTGTTTCATTGATACAATACGTAACGTTTGACACATTGAGGCTCTCCTCACTCTGATTTCAAGTGGAGTGTATTTCATTGAATGACTGAGTGCAATTGGATTCATTATATGAATGTGTTTGGCTTGTTTCATCGAATCAATGATTGAATGAATGTATGATTAAAGTTTGATTCCATAAATGAAAGATGGAGTTGGTTTCCTTGAATGTATGCGTTCAACTCGAGCCATTGAGTTTTTGGATCCAGTGTGTTTCATTAAATAGAGGAGTGATGTTTGATTCATTATATGCAGAAGAAACGTTTGTTTAATTGATTCAATAACTTCTGATTCATTGAATGCAACGCATGTGCGAATGCAGGTTGATTCTTTGTATGAATGAGTTAAGCTTGAGACATTGAATGAATGAGACGCGCTCTGCTCTTTGAAATAGCATGTGAAGTTTGTTTTATTGAATGGTTTGGTTTGGTTTGATGATATGAATGTGTTAGGTTTGTTATGTTGAATCAACGAATTGAATTCATTGAATGTGCGGTTGATGTTTGATGTTTGATGTAATGTAAGTAGGAATGCAGTTCTTTGTAAGCATGAGTTAAGTTTGAGATATTGAACAAATGGGAGATGCATCAAGATGTACAGTTTGTTTCATTGAATGACAGAATGCAGTTTGATACATTGCATGAATGAATGAACGCAAGTACGAATGCATATTGATTCTTTGTATGAATGAGTTAAGTTTGAGACATTGCATGAATGAGACAAGCTCTACTCTTTGAAATAGCATGTGAAGTTTATTTCATTGAATGGTTTGGTTTGGTTTGATGATATGAATGTGTTAGGTTTGTTGTGTTGAATCAACGAATACCTGTAGATTCATTGAATGTTCTGTTTATGTTTGATGTAATGTACGTACGAACGCAGTTCTTTTTACGAATGAGTTAAGTTTGAGATATTGAACAAATGGGAGATGCATCAAGATGTACAGTTTGTTTCATTGAATGAATGAATGCAGTTTGATACATTGGATGAATGAATGTAGTTCGTTTCATTGAATGAATAGCGTGAAGCTCGAGACATTGAACTAATGAGCTAAGCTCTACTCACTGAATGAATACATGCAGTTTGTTTCCTTCAATCAATGCATGCAGTTTGAGTCGCTGAATGAATGCGGTTTGTTTGAATGTTTAAAGGGGTGCAGTTTGTTGTATTATATGCAGGCGATAGATTTATTTCATTGGTTCAATACCCAATGCTTGATTCATTGATTTGACGATTCCATGAGTGGATGAATGCATTTTTATTCTTTGAGTGAATGAATTAAGCCTGAGACATTGAATGAATGAGAGCAACTCTAGTCATGGTATTAACACGTACAGTTTATTTCATTGAATGACTGAATCAATGAGATAAGTTACACTCATTGAATTTACACGTGCAGGTCCTTTCATGCCATGAATGCATGCAGTTCTATTCATTGAATGAATGCAGTTTGTTTCAGTAAATGCAGGAGTGCTGTTTGTAGTATTATATGTAGGAGATAATATTGATACATTGATACAACACGTAACGTTTGACTCATTGAATGAATGATTGAGGCTCTCCTCACTCAGATATCAGATGGAGTGTATTTCATTGAATGACTGAGTGCATTTGGATTCATTATATGAATGTATTTGGCTTGTTTCATCGAATCAATGATTGAATTGATTGAATGAATGTACGATTAAAGTTTTATTCAATAAATGAAAGCATGCAGTTCTTTTCCTTGAATGTATGCATCCAGCTCGAGACATTGAATTGTTGGATCCAGTGGGTTTCATTAAATAAAGGAGTGAAGTTTGATTCATTACATGCAGAAGATACGTTTGTTTAATTGATTCAATAACTTCTGATTCATTGAATGCACGATTTAAGTTTGATGCAACGCATGTACGAATGCAGATTGATTCTTTGTATGAATGAGTTAAGCTTGAGACATTGAATGAATGAGACAAGCTTTACTCTTTGAAATAACATGTGAAGTTTGTATCATTGAATGGTTTGGTTTGGTTTGGTTTGATGATATGAATGTTTGTTGTGTTGAATAAACGAATACCTGTAGATTCGTTGCATGTACGGTTGATGTTTGATGCAATTCTTCGTACGAATGCAATTCTTTGTACGAATGAGTTAAGTTTGAGATATTGAACAAATGGGAGATGCATCAAGATGTACAGTTTGTTTCATTCAATGAATGAAAGCAGTTTGAGTCACTGAATTAATGTGGTTTGTTTGAATTTTCAAGGAGTGCAGTTGGATGTATTACATGCAGGAGATAAGTTTGATTCATTGATTCAATACCCGATGCTTGATTCATTGATATGAAGATTCAATGAATGGATGAATGCATTTACATTCTTTGAGTGAATGAATTAAGCTTGAGACATTGAATGAATGAGAGCAACTCTAGTCATGGTATTAACACGTGCAGTTTATTTCATTGAATGACTGAGTCAATGAGATAAGCTCTACTCATTGAATTAACACGTGCAGGTCCTTTCATTCCATGAATGCAAGCAGTTCTATTCACTGAATGAATGCAGTTTGTTTCAGTAAATACAAGAGTGCTGTTTGTAGTATTATATGTAGAGGATAAGATTGTTTCATTGATACAATACGTAACGTTTGACACATTGAGGCTCTCCTCACTCTGATTTCAAGTGGAGTGTATTTCATTGAATGACTGAGTGCAATTGGATTCATTATATGAATGTGTTTGGCTTGTTTCATCGAATCAATGATTGAATTGATTGAATGAATGTATGATTAAAGTTTGATTCCATAAATGAAAGCATGGAGTTGGTTTCCTTGAATGTATGCGTTCAACTCGAGCCATTGAGTTTTTGGATCCAGTGTGTTTCATTAAATAGAGGAGTGATGTTTGATTCATTATATGCAGAAGAAACGTTTGTTTAATTGATTCAATAACTTCTGATTCATTGAATGCAACGCATGTACGAATGCAGGTTGATTCTTTGTATGAATGAGTTAAGCTTGAGACATTGAATGAATGAGACGCGCTCTGCTCTTTGAAATAGCATGTGAAGTTTGTTTTATTGAATGGTTTGGTTTGGTTTGATGATATGAATGTGTTAGGTTTGTTATGTTGAATCAACGAATTGAATTCATTGAATGTGCGGTTGATGTTTGATGTTTGATGTAATGTAAGTAGGAATGCAGTTCTTTGTACGCATGAGTTAAGTTTGAGATATTGAACAAATGGGAGATGCATCAAGATGTACAGTTTGTTTCATTGAATGACAGAATGCATTTTGATACATTGCATGAATGAATGAACGCAAGTACGAATGCACATTGATTCTTTGTATGAATGAGTTAAGTTTGAGACATTGAATGAATGAGACAAGCTCTACTCTTTGAAATAGCATGTGAAGTTTATTTCATTGAATGGTTTGGTTTGGTTTGATGATATGAATGTGTTAGGTTTGTTGTGTTGAATCAACGAATACCTGTAGATTCATTGAATGTTCTGTTTATGTTTGATGTAATGTACGTACGAACGCAGTTCTTTTTACGAATGAGTTAAGTTTGAGATATTGAACAAATGGGAGATGCATCAAGATGTACAGTTTGTTTCATTGAATGAATGAATGCAGTTTGATACATTGGATGAATGAATGTAGTTCGTTTCATTGAATGAATAGCGTGAAGCTCGAGACATTGAACTAATGAGCTAAGCTCTACTCACTGAATGAATACATGCAGTTTGTTTCCTTCAATCAATGCATGCAGTTTGAGTCACTGAATGAATGCGGTTTGTTTGAATGTTTAAAGGGGTGCAGTTTGTTGTATTATATGCAGGCGATAGATTTATTTCATTGGTTCAATACCCAATGCTTGATTCATTGATTTGACGATTCCATGAGTGGATGAATGCATTTTTATTCTTTGAGTGAATGAATTAAGCCTGAGGCATTGAATGAATGAGAGCAACTCTAGTCATGGTATTAACACGTACAGTTTATTTCATTGAATGACTGAATCAATGAGATAAGTTACACTCATTGAATTTACACGTGCAGGTCCTTTCATGCCATGAATGCATGCAGTTCTCTTCATTGAATGAATGCAGTTTGTTTCAGTAAATGCAGGAGTGCTGTTTGTAGTATTATATGTAGGAGATAATATTGATTCATTGATACAACACGTAACGTTTGACTCATTGAATGAATGATTGAGGCTCTCCTCACTCAGATATCAGATGGAGTGTATTTCATTGAATGACTGAGTGCATTTGGATTCATTATATGAATGTATTTGGCTTGTTTCATCGAATCAATGATTGAATTGATTGAATGAATGTACGATTAAAGTTTTATTCAATAAATGAAAGCATGCAGTTCTTTTCCTTGAATGTATGCATCCAGCTCGAGACATTGAATTGTTGGATCCAGTGGGTTTCATTAAATAAAGGAGTGAAGTTTGATTCATTATATACGTTTGTTTAATTGATTCAATAACTTCTGATTCATTGAATGCACGATTTAAGTTTGATGCAACGCATGTACGAATGCAGATTGATTCTTTGTATGAATGAGTTAAGCTTGAGACATTGAATGAATGAGACAAGCTTTACTCTTTGAAATAACATGTGAAGTTTGTATCATTGAATGGTTTGGTTTGGTTTGGTTTGATGATATGAATGTGTTAGGTTTGTTGTGTTGAATAAACGAATACCTGTAGATTCGTTGCATGTACGGTTGATATTTGATGCAATTCTTCGTACGAATGCAATTCTTTGTACGAATGAGTTAAGTTTGAGATATTGAACAAATGGGAGATGCATCAAGATGTACAGTTTGTTTCATTCAATGAATGAAAGCAGTTTGAGTCACTGAATTAATGTGGTTTGTTTGAATTTTCAAGGAGTGCAGTTGGATGTATTACATGCAGGAGATAAGTTTGATTCATTGATTCAATACCCGATGCTTGATTCATTGATATGAAGATTCAATGAATGGATGAATGCATTTACATTCTTTGAGTGAATGAATTAAGCTTGAGACATTGAATGAATGAGAGCAACTCTAGTCATGGTATTAACACGTGCAGTTTATTTCATTGAATGACTGAGTCAATGAGATAAGCTCTACTCATTGAATTAACACGTGCAGGTCCTTTCATTCCATGAATGCAAGCAGTTCTATTCACTGAATGAATGCAGTTTGTTTCAGTAAATACAAGAGTGCTGTTTGTAGTATTATATGTAGGGGATAAGATTGTTTCATTGATACAATACGTAACGTTTGACACATTGAGGCTCTCCTCACTCTGATTTCAAGTGGAGTGTATTTCATTGAATGACTGAGTGCAATTGGATTCATTATATGAATGTGTTTGGCTTGTTTCATCGAATCAATGATTGAATTGATTGAATGAATGTATGATTAAAGTTTGATTCCATAAATGAAAGCATGGAGTTGGTTTCCTTGAATGTATGCGTTCAACTCGAGCCATTGAGTTTTTGGATCCAGTGTGTTTCATTAAATAGAGGAGTGATGTTTGATTCATTATATGCAGAAGAAACGTTTGTTTAATTGATTCAATAACTTCTGATTCATTGAATGCAACGCATGTACGAATGCAGGTTGATTCTTTGTATGAATGAGTTAAGCTTGAGACATTGAATGAGTGAGACGCGCTCTGCTCTTTGAAATAGCATGTGAAGTTTGTTTTATTGAATGGTTTGGTTTGGTTTGATGATATGAATGTGTTAGGTTTGTTATGTTGAATCAACGAATTGAATTCATTGAATGTGCGGTTGATGTTTGATGTTTGATGTAATGTAAGTAGGAATGCAGTTCTTTGTACGCATGAGTTAAGTTTGAGATATTGAACAAATGGGAGATGCATCAAGATGTACAGTTTGTTTCATTGAATGACAGAATGCAGTTTGATACATTGCATGAATGAATGAACGCAAGTACGAATGCATATTGATTCTTTGTATGAATGAGTTAAGTTTGAGACATTGCATGAATGAGACAATCTCTACTCTTTGAAATAGCATGTGAAGTTTATTTCATTGAATGGTTTGGTTTGGTTTGATGATATGAATGTGTTAGGTTTGTTGTGTTGAATCAACGAATACCTGTAGATTCATTGAATGTTCTGTTTATGTTTGATGTAATGTACGTACGAACGCAGTTCTTTTTACGAATGAGTTAAGTTTGAGATATTGAACAAATGGGAGATGCATCAAATGTATAGTTTGTTTCATTGAATGAATGAATGCATTTGATACATTGGATGAATGAATGTAGTTCGTTTCATTGAATGAATAGCGTGAAGCTCGAGACATTGAACTAATGAGCTAAGCTCTACTCACTGAATGAATACATGCAGTTTGTTTCCTTCAATCAATGCATGCAGTTTGAGTCACTGAATGAATGCGGTTTGTTTGAATGTTTAAAGGGGTGCAGTTTGTTGTATTATATGCAGGCGATAGATTTATTTCATTGGTTCAATACCCAATGCTTGATTCATTGATTTGACGATTCCATGAGTGGATGAATGCATTTTTATTCTTTGAGTGAATGAATTAAGCCTGAGACATTGAATGAATGAGAGCAACTCTAGTCATGGTATTAACACGTACAGTTTATTTCATTGAATGACTGAATCAATGAGATAAGCTATACTCATTGAATTTACACGTGCAGGTCCTTTCATGCCATGAATGCATGCAGTTCTCTTCATTGAATGAATGCAGTTTGTTTCAGTAAATGCAGGAGTGCTGTTTGTAGTATTATATGTAGGAGATAATATTGATTCATTGATACAACACGTAACGTTTGACTCATTGAATGAATGATTGAGGCTCTCCTCACTCAGATATCAGATGGAGTGTATTTCATTGAATGACTGAGTGCATTTGGATTCATTATATGAATGTATTTGGCTTGTTTCATCGAATCAATGATTGAATTGATTGAATGAATGTACGATTAAAGTTTTATTCAATAAATGAAAGCATGCAGTTCTTTTCCTTGAATGTATGCATCCAGCTCGAGACATTGAATTGTTGGATCCAGTGGGTTTCATTAAATAAAGGAGTGAAGTTTGATTCATTATATACGTTTGTTTAATTGATTCAATAACTTCTGATTCATTGAATGCACGATTTAAGTTTGATGCAACGCATGTACGAATGCAGATTGATTCTTTGTATGAATGAGTTAAGCTTGAGACATTGAATGAATGAGACAAGCTTTACTCTTTGAAATAACATGTGAAGTTTGTATCATTGAATGGTTTGGTTTGGTTTGGTTTGATGATATGAATGTGTTAGGTTTGTTGTGTTGAATAAACGAATACCTGTAGATTCGTTGCATGTACGGTTGATGTTTGATGCAATTCTTCGTACGAATGCAATTCTTTGTACGAATGAGTTAAGTTTGAGATATTGAACAAATGGGAGATGCATCAAGATGTACAGTTTGTTTCATTCAATGAATGAAAGCAGTTTGAGTCACTGAATTAATGTGGTTTGTTTGAATTTTCAAGGAGTGCAGTTGGATGTATTACATGCAGGAGATAAGTTTGATTCATTGATTCAATACCCGATGCTTGATTCATTGATATGAAGATTCAATGAATGGATGAATGCATTTACATTCTTTGAGTGAATGAATTAAGCTTGAGACATTGAATGAATGAGAGCAACTCTAGTCATGGTATTAACACGTGCAGTTTATTTCATTGAATGACTGAGTCAATGAGATAAGCTCTACTCATTGAATTAACACGTGCAGGTCCTTTCATTCCATGAATGCAAGCAGTTCTATTCACTGAATGAATGCAGTTTGTTTCAGTAAATACAAGAGTGCTGTTTGTAGTATTATATGTAGGAGATAAGATTGTTTCATTGATACAATACGTAACGTTTGACACATTGAGGCTCTCCTCACTCTGATTTCAAGTGGAGTGTATTTCATTGAATGACTGAGTGCAATTGGATTCATTATATGAATGTGTTTGGCTTGTTTCATCGAATCAATGATTGAATTGATTGAATGAATGTATGATTAAAGTTTGATTCCATAAATGAAAGCATGGAGTTGGTTTCCTTGAATGTATGCGTTCAACTCGAGCCATTGAGTTTTTGGATCCAGTGTGTTTCATTAAATAGAGGAGTGATGTTTGATTCATTATATGCAGAAGAAACGTTTGTTTAATTGATTCAATAACTTCTGATTCATTGAATGCAACGCATGTGCGAATGCAGGTTGATTCTTTGTATGAATGAGTTAAGCTTGAGACATTGAATGAATGAGACGCGCTCTGCTCTTTGAAATAGCATGTGAAGTTTGTTTTATTGAATGGTTTGGTTTGGTTTGATGATATGAATGTGTTAGGTTTGTTATGTTGAATCAACGAATTGAATTCATTGAATGTGCGGTTGATGTTTGATGTTTGATGTAATGTAAGTAGGAATGCAGTTCTTTGTACGCATGAGTTAGCTTTGAGATATTGAACAAATGGGAGATGCATCAAGATGTACAGTTTGTTTCATTGAATGACAGAATGCAGTTTGATACATTGCATGAATGAATGAACGCAAGTACGAATGCATATTGATTCTTTGTATGAATGAGTTAAGTTTGAGACATTGCATGAATGAGACAATCTCTACTCTTTGAAATAGCATGTGAAGTTTATTTCATTGAATGGTTTGGTTTGGTTTGATGATATGAATGTGTTAGGTTTGTTGTGTTGAATCAACGAATACCTGTAGATTCATTGAATGTTCTGTTTATGTTTGATGTAATGTACGTACGAACGCAGTTCTTTTTACGAATGAGTTAAGTTTGAGATATTGAACAAATGGGAGATGCATCAAATGTATAGTTTGTTTCATTGAATGAATGAATGCAGTTTGATACATTGGATGAATGAATGTAGTTCGTTTCATTGAATGAATAGCGTGAAGCTCGAGACATTGAACTAATGAGCTAAGCTCTACTCACTGAATGAATACATGCAGTTTGTTTCCTTCAATCAATGCATGCAGTTTGAGTCACTGAATGAATGCGGTTTGTTTGAATGTTTAAAGGGGTGCAGTTTGTTGTATTATATGCAGGCGATAGATTTATTTCATTGGTTCAATACCCAATGCTTGATTCATTGATTTGACGATTCCATGAGTGGATGAATGCATTTTTATTCTTTGAGTGAATGAATTAAGCCTGAGGCATTGAATGAATGAGAGCAACTCTAGTCATGGTATTAACACGTACAGTTTATTTCATTGAATGACTGAATCAATGAGATAAGCTATACTCATTGAATTTACACGTGCAGGTCCTTTCATGCCATGAATGCATGCAGTTCTCTTCATTGAATGAATGCAGTTTGTTTCAGTAAATGCAGGAGTGCTGTTTGTAGTATTATATGTAGGAGATAATATTGATTCATTGATACAACACGTAACGTTTGACTCATTGAATGAATGATTGAGGCTCTCCTCACTCAGATATCAGATGGAGTGTATTTCATTGAATGACTGAGTGCATTTGGATTCATTATATGAATGTATTTGGCTTGTTTCATCGAATCAATGATTGAATTGATTGAATGAATGTACGATTAAAGTTTTATTCAATAAATGAAAGCATGCAGTTCTTTTCCTTGAATGTATGCATCCAGCTCGAGACATTGAATTGTTGGATCCAGTGGGTTTCATTAAATAAAGGAGTGAAGTTTGATTCATTATATACGTTTGTTTAATTGATTCAATAACTTCTGATTCATTGAATGCACGATTTAAGTTTGATGCAACGCATGTACGAATGCAGATTGATTCTTTGTATGAATGAGTTAAGCTTGAGACATTGAATGAATGAGACAAGCTTTACTCTTTGAAATAACATGTGAAGTTTGTATCATTGAATGGTTTGGTTTGGTTTGGTTTGATGATATGAATGTGTTAGGTTTGTTGTGTTGAATAAACGAATACCTGTAGATTCGTTGCATGTACGGTTGATGTTTGATGCAATTCTTCGTACGAATGCAATTCTTTGTACGAATGAGTTAAGTTTGAGATATTGAACAAATGGGAGATGCATCAAGATGTACAGTTTGTTTCATTCAATGAATGAAAGCAGTTTGAGTCACTGAATTAATGTGGTTTGTTTGAATTTTCAAGGAGTGCAGTTGGATGTATTACATGCAGGAGATAAGTTTGATTCATTGATTCAATACCCGATGCTTGATTCATTGATATGAAGATTCAATGAATGGATGAATGCATTTACATTCTTTGAGTGAATGAATTAAGCTTGAGACATTGAATGAATGAGAGCAACTCTAGTCATGGTATTAACACGTGCAGTTTATTTCATTGAATGACTGAGTCAATGAGATAAGCTCTACTCATTGAATTAACACGTGCAGGTCCTTTCATTCCATGAATGCAAGCAGTTCTATTCACTGAATGAATGCAGTTTGTTTCAGTAAATACAAGAGTGCTGTTTGTAGTATTATATGTAGAGGATAAGATTGTTTCATTGATACAATACGTAACGTTTGACACATTGAGGCTCTCCTCACTCTGATTTCAAGTGGAGTGTATTTCATTGAATGACTGAGTGCAATTGGATTCATTATATGAATGTGTTTGGCTTGTTTCATCGAATCAATGATTGAATTGATTGAATGAATGTATGATTAAAGTTTGATTCCATAAATGAAAGCATGGAGTTGGTTTCCTTGAATGTATGCGTTCAACTCGAGCCATTGAGTTTTTGGATCCAGTGTGTTTCATTAAATAGAGGAGTGATGTTTGATTCATTATATGCAGAAGAAACGTTTGTTTAATTGATTCAATAACTTCTGATTCATTGAATGCAACGCATGTGCGAATGCAGGTTGATTCTTTGTATGAATGAGTTAAGCTTGAGACATTGAATGAGTGAGACGCGCTCTGCTCTTTGAAATAGCATGTGAAGTTTGTTTTATTGAATGGTTTGGTTTGGTTTGATGATATGAATGTGTTAGGTTTGTTATGTTGAATCAACGAATTGAATTCATTGAATGTGCGGTTGATGTTTGATGTTTGATGTAATGTAAGTAGGAATGCAGTTCTTTGTACGCATGAGTTAGGTTTGAGATATTGAACAAATGGGAGATGCATCAAGATGTACAGTTTGTTTCATTGAATGACAGAATGCAGTTTGATACATTGCATGAATGAATGAACGCAAGTACGAATGCATATTGATTCTTTGTATGAATGAGTTAAGTTTGAGACATTGCATGAATGAGACAATCTCTACTCTTTGAAATAGCATGTGAAGTTTATTTCATTGAATGGTTTGGTTTGGTTTGATGATATGAATGTGTTAGGTTTGTTGTGTTGAATCAACGAATACCTGTAGATTCATTGAATGTTCTGTTTATGTTTGATGTAATGTACGTACGAACGCAGTTCTTTTTACGAATGAGTTAAGTTTGAGATATTGAACAAATGGGAGATGCATCAAGATGTACAGTTTGTTTCATTGAATGAATGAATGCAGTTTGATACATTGGATGAATGAATGTAGTTCGTTTCATTGAATGAATAGCGTGAAGCTCGAGACATTGAACTAATGAGCTAAGCTCTACTCACTGAATGAATACATGCAGTTTGTTTCCTTCAATCAATGCATGCAGTTTGAGTCACTGAATGAATGCGGTTTGTTTGAATGTTTAAAGGGGTGCAGTTTGTTGTATTATATGCAGGCGATAGATTTATTTCATTGGTTCAATACCCAATGCTTGATTCATTGATTTGACGATTCCATGAGTGGATGAATGCATTTTTATTCTTTGAGTGAATGAATTAAGCCTGAGACATTGAATGAATGAGAGCAACTCTAGTCATGGTATTAACACGTACAGTTTATTTCATTGAATGACTGAATCAATGAGATAAGCTATACTCATTGAATTTACACGTGCAGGTCCTTTCATGCCATGAATGCATGCAGTTCTCTTCATTGAATGAATGCAGTTTGTTTCAGTAAATGCAGGAGTGCTGTTTGTAGTATTATATGTAGGAGATAATATTGATTCATTGATACAACACGTAACGTTTGACTCATTGAATGAATGATTGAGGCTCTCCTCACTCAGATATCAGATGGAGTGTATTTCATTGAATGACTGAGTGCATTTGGATTCATTATATGAATGTATTTGGCTTGTTTCATCGAATCAATGATTGAATTGATTGAATGAATGTACGATTAAAGTTTTATTCAATAAATGAAAGCATGCAGTTCTTTTCCTTGAATGTATGCATCCAGCTCGAGACATTGAATTGTTGGATCCAGTGGGTTTCATTAAATAAAGGAGTGAAGTTTGATTCATTATATACGTTTGTTTAATTGATTCAATAACTTCTGATTCATTGAATGCACGATTTAAGTTTGATGCAACGCATGTACGAATGCAGATTGATTCTTTGTATGAATGAGTTAAGCTTGAGACATTGAATGAATGAGACAAGCTTTACTCTTTGAAATAACATGTGAAGTTTGTATCATTGAATGGTTTGGTTTGGTTTGGTTTGATGATATGAATGTGTTAGGTTTGTTGTGTTGAATAAACGAATACCTGTAGATTCGTTGCATGTACGGTTGATGTTTGATGCAATTCTTCGTACGAATGCAATTCTTTGTACGAATGAGTTAAGTTTGAGATATTGAACAAATGGGAGATGCATCAAGATGTACAGTTTGTTTCATTCAATGAATGAAAGCAGTTTGAGTCACTGAATTAATGTGGTTTGTTTGAATTTTCAAGGAGTGCAGTTGGATGTATTACATGCAGGAGATAAGTTTGATTCATTGATTCAATACCCGATGCTTGATTCATTGATATGAAGATTCAATGAATGGATGAATGCATTTACATTCTTTGAGTGAATGAATTAAGCTTGAGACATTGAATGAATGAGAGCAACTCTAGTCATGGTATTAACACGTGCAGTTTATTTCATTGAATGACTGAGTCAATGAGATAAGCTCTACTCATTGAATTAACACGTGCAGGTCCTTTCATTCCATGAATGCAAGCAGTTCTATTCACTGAATGAATGCAGTTTGTTTCAGTAAATACAAGAGTGCTGTTTGTAGTATTATATGTAGGGGATAAGATTGTTTCATTGATACAATACGTAACGTTTGACACATTGAGGCTCTCCTCACTCTGATTTCAAGTGGAGTGTATTTCATTGAATGACTGAGTGCAATTGGATTCATTATATGAATGTGTTTGGCTTGTTTCATCGAATCAATGATTGAATTGATTGAATGAATGTATGATTAAAGTTTGATTCCATAAATGAAAGCATGGAGTTGGTTTCCTTGAATGTATGCGTTCAACTCGAGCCATTGAGTTTTTGGATCCAGTGTGTTTCATTAAATAGAGGAGTGATGTTTGATTCATTATATGCAGAAGAAACGTTTGTTTAATTGATTCAATAACTTCTGATTCATTGAATGCAACGCATGTACGAATGCAGGTTGATTCTTTGTATGAATGAGTTAAGCTTGAGACATTGAATGAGTGAGACGCGCTCTGCTCTTTGAAATAGCATGTGAAGTTTGTTTTATTGAATGGTTTGGTTTGGTTTGATGATATGAATGTGTTAGGTTTGTTATGTTGAATCAACGAATTGAATTCATTGAATGTGCGGTTGATGTTTGATGTTTGATGTAATGTAAGTAGGAATGCAGTTCTTTGTACGCATGAGTTAAGTTTGAGATATTGAACAAATGGGAGATGCATCAAGATGTACAGTTTGTTTCATTGAATGACAGAATGCAGTTTGATACATTGCATGAATGAATGAACGCAAGTACGAATGCATATTGATTCTTTGTATGAATGAGTTAAGTTTGAGACATTGCATGAATGAGACAATCTCTACTCTTTGAAATAGCATGTGAAGTTTATTTCATTGAATGGTTTGGTTTGGTTTGATGATATGAATGTGTTAGGTTTGTTGTGTTGAATCAACGAATACCTGTAGATTCATTGAATGTTCTGTTTATGTTTGATGTAATGTACGTACGAACGCAGTTCTTTTTACGAATGAGTTAAGTTTGAGATATTGAACAAATGGGAGATGCATCAAATGTATAGTTTGTTTCATTGAATGAATGAATGCATTTGATACATTGGATGAATGAATGTAGTTCGTTTCATTGAATGAATAGCGTGAAGCTCGAGACATTGAACTAATGAGCTAAGCTCTACTCACTGAATGAATACATGCAGTTTGTTTCCTTCAATCAATGCATGCAGTTTGAGTCACTGAATGAATGCGGTTTGTTTGAATGTTTAAAGGGGTGCAGTTTGTTGTATTATATGCAGGCGATAGATTTATTTCATTGGTTCAATACCCAATGCTTGATTCATTGATTTGACGATTCCATGAGTGGATGAATGCATTTTTATTCTTTGAGTGAATGAATTAAGCCTGAGACATTGAATGAATGAGAGCAACTCTAGTCATGGTATTAACACGTACAGTTTATTTCATTGAATGACTGAATCAATGAGATAAGCTATACTCATTGAATTTACACGTGCAGGTCCTTTCATGCCATGAATGCATGCAGTTCTCTTCATTGAATGAATGCAGTTTGTTTCAGTAAATGCAGGAGTGCTGTTTGTAGTATTATATGTAGGAGATAATATTGATTCATTGATACAACACGTAACGTTTGACTCATTGAATGAATGATTGAGGCTCTCCTCACTCAGATATCAGATGGAGTGTATTTCATTGAATGACTGAGTGCATTTGGATTCATTATATGAATGTATTTGGCTTGTTTCATCGAATCAATGATTGAATTGATTGAATGAATGTACGATTAAAGTTTTATTCAATAAATGAAAGCATGCAGTTCTTTTCCTTGAATGTATGCATCCAGCTCGAGACATTGAATTGTTGGATCCAGTGGGTTTCATTAAATAAAGGAGTGAAGTTTGATTCATTATATACGTTTGTTTAATTGATTCAATAACTTCTGATTCATTGAATGCACGATTTAAGTTTGATGCAACGCATGTACGAATGCAGATTGATTCTTTGTATGAATGAGTTAAGCTTGAGACATTGAATGAATGAGACAAGCTTTACTCTTTGAAATAACATGTGAAGTTTGTATCATTGAATGGTTGGTTTGGTTTGGTTTGATGATATGAATGTGTTAGGTTTGTTGTGTTGAATAAACGAATACCTGTAGATTCGTTGCATGTACGGTTGATGTTTGATGCAATTCTTCGTACGAATGCAATTCTTTGTACGAATGAGTTAAGTTTGAGATATTGAACAAATGGGAGATGCATCAAGATGTACAGTTTGTTTCATTCAATGAATGAAAGCAGTTTGAGTCACTGAATTAATGTGGTTTGTTTGAATTTTCAAGGAGTGCAGTTGGATGTATTACATGCAGGAGATAAGTTTGATTCATTGATTCAATACCCGATGCTTGATTCATTGATATGAAGATTCAATGAATGGATGAATGCATTTACATTCTTTGAGTGAATGAATTAAGCTTGAGACATTGAATGAATGACAGCAACTCTAGTCATGGTATTAACACGTGCAGTTTATTTCATTGAATGACTGAGTCAATGAGATAAGCTCTACTCATTGAATTAACACGTGCAGGTCCTTTCATTCCATGAATGCAAGCAGTTCTATTCACTGAATGAATGCAGTTTGTTTCAGTAAATACAAGAGTGCTGTTTGTAGTATTATATGTAGGAGATAAGATTGTTTCATTGATACAATACGTAACGTTTGACACATTGAGGCTCTCCTCACTCTGATTTCAAGTGGAGTGTATTTCATTGAATGACTGAGTGCAATTGGATTCATTATATGAATGTGTTTGGCTTGTTTCATCGAATCAATGATTGAATTGATTGAATGAATGTATGATTAAAGTTTGATTCCATAAATGAAAGCATGGAGTTGGTTTCCTTGAATGTATGCGTTCAACTCGAGCCATTGAGTTTTTGGATCCAGTGTGTTTCATTAAATAGAGGAGTGATGTTTGATTCATTATATGCAGAAGAAACGTTTGTTTAATTGATTCAATAACTTCTGATTCATTGAATGCAACGCATGTGCGAATGCAGGTTGATTCTTTGTATGAATGAGTTAAGCTTGAGACATTGAATGAATGAGACGCGCTCTGCTCTTTGAAATAGCATGTGAAGTTTGTTTTATTGAATGGTTTGGTTTGGTTTGATGATATGAATGTGTTAGGTTTGTTATGTTGAATCAACGAATTGAATTCATTGAATGTGCGGTTGATGTTTGATGTTTGATGTAATGTAAGTAGGAATGCAGTTCTTTGTACGCATGAGTTAGGTTTGAGATATTGAACAAATGGGAGATGCATCAAGATGTACAGTTTGTTTCATTGAATGACAGAATGCAGTTTGATACATTGCATGAATGAATGAACGCAAGTACGAATGCATATTGATTCTTTGTATGAATGAGTTAAGTTTGAGACATTGCATGAATGAGACAATCTCTACTCTTTGAAATAGCATGTGAAGTTTATTTCATTGAATGGTTTGGTTTGGTTTGATGATATGAATGTGTTAGGTTTGTTGTGTTGAATCAACGAATACCTGTAGATTCATTGAATGTTCTGTTTATGTTTGATGTAATGTACGTACGAACGCAGTTCTTTTTACGAATGAGTTAAGTTTGAGATATTGAACAAATGGGAGATGCATCAAATGTATAGTTTGTTTCATTGAATGAATGAATGCATTTGATACATTGGATGAATGAATGTAGTTCGTTTCATTGAATGAATAGCGTGAAGCTCGAGACATTGAACTAATGAGCTAAGCTCTACTCACTGAATGAATACATGCAGTTTGTTTCCTTCAATCAATGCATGCAGTTTGAGTCACTGAATGAATGCGGTTTGTTTGAATGTTTAAAGGGGTGCAGTTTGTTGTATTATATGCAGGCGATAGATTTATTTCATTGGTTCAATACCCAATGCTTGATTCATTGATTTGACGATTCCATGAGTGGATGAATGCATTTTTATTCTTTGAGTGAATGAATTAAGCCTGAGGCATTGAATGAATGAGAGCAACTCTAGTCATGGTATTAACACGTACAGTTTATTTCATTGAATGACTGAATCAATGAGATAAGCTATACTCATTGAATTTACACGTGCAGGTCCTTTCATGCCATGAATGCATGCAGTTCTCTTCATTGAATGAATGCAGTTTGTTTCAGTAAATGCAGGAGTGCTGTTTGTAGTATTATATGTAGGAGATAATATTGATTCATTGATACAACACGTAACGTTTGACTCATTGAATGAATGATTGAGGCTCTCCTCACTCAGATATCAGATGGAGTGTATTTCATTGAATGACTGAGTGCATTTGGATTCATTATATGAATGTATTTGGCTTGTTTCATCGAATCAATGATTGAATGAATGTACGATTAAAGTTTTATTCAATAAATGAAAGCATGCAGTTCTTTTCCTTGAATGTATGCATCCAGCTCGAGACATTGAATTGTTGGATCCAGTGGGTTTCATTAAATAAAGGAGTGAAGTTTGATTCATTATATGCAGAAGATACGTTTGTTTAATTGATTCAATAACTTCTGATTCATTGAATGCAACGCATGTACGAATGCAGATTGATTCTTTGTATGAATGAGTTAAGCTTGAGACATTGAATGAATGAGACGCGCTCTGCTCTTTGAAATAGCATGTGAAGTTTGTTTTATTGAATGGTTTGGTTTGGTTTGATGATATGAATGTGTTAGGTTTGTTATGTTGAATCAACGAATTGAATTCATTGAATGTGCGGTTGATGTTTGATGTTTGATGTAATGTAAGTAGGAATGCAGTTCTTTGTACGCATGAGTTAAGTTTGAGATATTGAACAAATGGGAGATGCATCAAGATGTACAGTTTGTTTCATTGAATGACAGAATGCAGTTTGATACATTGCATGAATGAATGAACGCAAGTACGAATGCATATTGATTCTTTGTATGAATGAGTTAAGTTTGAGACATTGCATGAATGAGACAAGCTCTACTCTTTGAAATAGCATGTGAAGTTTATTTCATTGAATGGTTTGGTTTGGTTTGATGATATGAATGTGTTAGGTTTGTTGTGTTGAATCAACGAATACCTGTAGATTCATTGAATGTTCTGTTTATGTTTGATGTAATGTACGTACGAACGCAGTTCTTTTACGAATGAGTTAAGTTTGAGATATTGAACAAATGGGAGATGCATCAAGATGTACAGTTTGTTTCATTGAATGAATGAATGCAGTTTGATACATTGGATGAATGAATGTAGTTCGTTTCATTGAATGAATAGCGTGAAGCTCGAGACATTGAACTAATGAGCTAAGCTCTACTCACTGAATGAATACATGCAGTTTGTTTCCTTCAATCAATGCATGCAGTTTGAGTCACTGAATGAATGCGGTTTGTTTGAATGTTTAAAGGGGTGCAGTTTGTTGTATTATATGCAGGCGATAGATTTATTTCATTGGTTCAATACCCAATGCTTGATTCATTGATTTGACGATTCCATGAGTGGATGAATGCATTTTTATTCTTTGAGTGAATGAATTAAGCCTGAGACATTGAATGAATGAGAGCAACTCTAGTCATGGTATTAACACGTACAGTTTATTTCATTGAATGACTGAATCAATGAGATAAGCTATACTCATTGAATTTACACGTGCAGGTCCTTTCATGCCATGAATGCATGCAGTTCTCTTCATTGAATGAATGCAGTTTGTTTCAGTAAATGCAGGAGTGCTGTTTGTAGTATTATATGTAGGAGATAATATTGATTCATTGATACAACACGTAACGTTTGACTCATTGAATGAATGATTGAGGCTCTCCTCACTCAGATATCAGATGGAGTGTATTTCATTGAATGACTGAGTGCATTTGGATTCATTATATGAATGTATTTGGCTTGTTTCATCGAATCAATGATTGAATTGATTGAATGAATGTACGATTAAAGTTTTATTCAATAAATGAAAGCATGCAGTTCTTTTCCTTGAATGTATGCATCCAGCTCGAGACATTGAATACGTTTGTTTAATTGATTCAATAACTTCTGATTCATTGAATGCACGATTTAAGTTTGATGCAACGCATGTACGAATGCAGATTGATTCTTTGTATGAATGAGTTAAGCTTGAGACATTGAATGAATGAGACAAGCTTTATTCTTTGAAATAACATGTGAAGTTTGTATCATTGAATGGTTTGGTTTGGTTTGTTGTGTTGAATAAACGAATACCTGTAGATTCGTTGCATGTACGGTTGATGTTTGATGCAATTCTTCGTACGAATGCAATTCTTTGTACGAATGAGTTAAGTTTGAGATATTGAACAAATGGAGATGCATCAAGATGTACAGTTTGTTTCATTCAATGAATGAAAGCAGTTTGAGTCACTGAATTAATGTGGTTTGTTTGAATTTTCAAGGAGTGCAGTTGGATGTATTACATGCAGGAGATAAGTTGATTCATTGATTCAATACCCGATGCTTGATTCATTGATATGAAGATTCATTGAATGGATGAATGCATTTACATTCTTTGAGTGAATGAATTAAGCTTGAGACATTGAATGAATGAGAGCAACTCTAGTCATGGTATTAACACGTGCAGTTTATTTCATTGAATGACTGAGTCAATGAGATAAGCTCTACTCATTGAATTAACACGTGCAGGTCCTTTCATTCCATGAATGCAAGCAGTTCTATTCACTGAATGAATGCAGTTTGTTTCAGTAAATACAAGAGTGCTGTTTGTAGTATTATATGTAGGGGATAAGATTGTTTCATTGATACAATACGTAACGTTTGACACATTGAGGCTCTCCTCACTCTGATTTCAAGTGGAGTGTATTTCATTGAATGACTGAGTGCAATTGGATTCATTATATGAATGTGTTTGGCTTGTTTCATCGAATCAATGATTGAATTGATTGAATGAATGTATGATTAAAGTTTGATTCCATAAATGAAAGCATGGAGTTGGTTTCCTTGAATGTATGCGTTCAACTCGAGCCATTGAGTTTTTGGATCCAGTGTGTTTCATTAAATAGAGGAGTGATGTTTGATTCATTATATGCAGAAGAAACGTTTGTTTAATTGATTCAATAACTTCTGATTCATTGAATGCAACGCATGTGCGAATGCAGGTTGATTCTTTGTATGAATGAGTTAAGCTTGAGACATTGAATGAATGAGACGCGCTCTGCTCTTTGAAATAGCATGTGAAGTTTGTTTTATTGAATGGTTTGGTTTGGTTGATGATATGAATGTGTTAGGTTTGTTATGTTGAATCAACGAATTGAATTCATTGAATGTGCGGTTGATGTTTGATGTTTGATGTAATGTAAGTACGAATGCAGCTGTTCAGCGTGTTTATCTATCTGTGCACTCAGTTCAGTGTGTTGTTTCTGTATCTGTACTCTCAGTTGTTTCTCAATTTATACTCGCATTTCTGTGTATTTTTTTGGTATGTGTATTCTCAGTTCAGTATATTGTTTCTTTTTCTGAGCTCTCACCTAAGTGCATTTTATCTCTATCTCTACACTCAGCTTACTGTGATGTTTCTTAATCCGTATTCTCAGTTCAGTGTATTGTTTCTCTATCTGTATGCTTAGTATACTGTTTTTTTTCTCTATTTGTACTGTCAGTTCAGTGTGTTGTTTCTATCTCTGTAACCTTAGTTCACTGTTCTGTTTCTTTGTCTGTTTCTCTTTCTGGACTCGCAGTTCAGTATGTTGTTTCTCTATCTGTACTCACTGTTCATTGTGCTTTTTCTCTATCTGTGCTCTCATTGTATTGAGCTGTTTCTGTAATCTTCCTCGCCTTTCTATCTGTCATCTCGTTCTGTTTCCTTATCTGTTTCTCTATCTGTGCTCTCATTTTTGTATATTGTTTCTCTATCTGTATGCTGTTTCTCAATCTGTACTTTCAGGTCAATGTTTGGTTTATGAATCTGTGCTTTCAGTTCAGTGTGTTGTTTCTCCATCTGTATTCTCAAGTTTCTGTGCATTTTCTTGATCTGTACTCCCAGTTTACTGTGCTGTTTCTGTACCTGTCCTCTCAGTTCAGTGTGTGTTTTCTCTGTACTCTCAGTTCAGTGTGCTGTTTCTGTATCTGTGCCCTCAGTTGAGTGTGTTATTTCTCTATCTGTACTCTATGTTCAGTGTACTGTTTCTCTGTCTGTACTCTCAGTTCTGTATGTTGTTTATGCATCTGTTCTCTCAGTTCAGTGTGTAGTATCTTTATCTGTACTCTCATTTCAGTGTTTTGTTTTTGTATGTGTACTCTCAGATCAGTGTGTTTTTTCTCTGTCTGTTCTCTCAGTTCAGTGTGTTGTATTTGTATGTGTACTCTCAGTTCAGTGTTCTTTCGTTATCTGTGCTCACAATTCATTGTGCTGATTCTGTATCTGTACTCTCAGTTCAGTGCATTGTTTCTCTATCTGTACTCTTTGTTCAGTGTGTGTTTCTCTATCTGTCCACAGTTCAGTGTTTTGTTTTTGTATCTGTACTCTCAGTTCAGTGTTTTGCTTTTGTATCTGTACATTCCATTCAATGGTTAGGTTCTCTGTCTGTGCTCTCTGTTCAGTGTGCTGTTTCTCTGTACTCTCAGTTTACTGTGTTGTTTCTCTATCTCTATTCTCATTTCCGTGCATTGTTTCGGTATCTGTAGTCTCAGTTCAGTATGTTGTCTGTGCTCCTAGTTTAGTGTGTTTTTTGTCTGTCTCAACACGCAATTCAGTGTGTTGTTTCTCGATCTGCCCACACAATTGTCTGTCTTTCTGAACTCTCATTTCATGGTGTTAATTTTACAGCATCAACACGGTCATATGAATGTATTGTTTCTCTTCTATATTCATAGTTCAATGTGTTTTTTTGTATTCTCGCTGTATTCTGAGTTCAGTGTTTAGTTTGTCTGTCTGCACTCTGTTTCCTGTGTTGTTTCTCGATCTGTCCTCTCAGTTCATGGTGTTGTTTCAATATCAATGTGATTTTGTATTCTCGCTGTATTCTGAGTTATTTCTCTATCAGCCATCTCACTTCATTTTGCTGTTTCTCTATCTGTATGCGCAGTTCAGAATTTTGTTTCTCTATCTGTACTCTCTGTTCAGTCCGCTTTTTTTTCCAGCATTCTCATTTAACTGTGCTGTGTCTGTATCTGTACTGTCCAATCAGTGTATTATTTCTCTGTCTTGCATTTCAGTGTGCTGTTTCTGTATCCGTCCTCTCAGTTCAGAGTGTGTTTCTCTATCCGTACTCATTTCAGTTTGTGTTCTTTCTGTCTAAGCTCAAAGTTCAGAGTGTTGTTTCTTTATCTGTGCCTTAATTTGTGTTTTTTCTCTATCTCTCCTCTCAGTTCAGTGTGTTGTTTCTTATCTATACTCTCAGTTCACTGTGTTATTTCTCTATCTGTACTCTCATTTCAGTGTGCTGCTTCTTTATCTGTACACTCAGTTCATGTGTGTTTCTTTATCTAAACAGTGTGTTATTCTCAATCTTACTCTCTATTCAGTGTGTTGTTTCTGTATCTGAACTCTCAGATTAGTATGTTTGTTTCTATTTCTTTACTCATATTTCAGTATGGATTACTATCTTTATTCTCAGTTCAGTTTGTTGTTTGAAGCTAAGCTCGCAGTTCTGTGTATTGTTTCTGTCTCGTCCTCTCACCGTCAATGTGTTGTTTCTGTATCTGTACTCAGTCAGTGTGCTGTTTCTATTTCTGTCCTCTCAGATCAGTGTGTTGCTTCTGAGTTTTAATGGTGTTATTTCTCTATCTATACTCTCAGGTCAGTGTGCTGTTTCTCCATGTTTATTCTCAGTTTACTCTGTATTTTCTCTATCTGTAGTACTCTCATTCAGTAATGTTTGTTTTTCTATCTCTACTGTGTGTGCTGTTTTTCTATCAATACTTTCATTGCACTGTGTTGCTTCTGTTCGCATTCCAGGTATTGTTTCTCTATCTGTACTCTCAGTTTACTGTCTTGTTTCTGTCTCTGTATACTCAGTTCACTGTTCTGTTGCTTATTTGTTTCTTTATCTGTGCGCTCAGTTCCGTATGTTGTTTCTCTATCTGTACACTCATTTCTGTGTGCTGTTTCTCAATCTGTACTCTCAGGTCAATGTTTATGGTTATATATCTGTACTCCTCAGTTCAGTGTGTTGTTTCTCCATCTGTATTCTCAATTTTACTGTGATTTTTTTCGCTCTGTACTCCCATTTCACTGCGCTGTTTCTGTAACTGTCCACTCAGTTCAGTGAGTGTTTCTCTGTCTGTACTCTCAGTTCAGTGTTAGTTTCTCTATCTGTACTCTCAGGTCAATGTCTGTTTGTGTATCTGTAATACTCAGTTGAGTGTGTTATTTCTCTATTTGTACTCTATGTTCAGAGTGCTGTTTCTCTGTCTGTACTCTCAGATCAGTGTTTAGTTTGTCTGTCTGCACTCTGTTTCCTGTGTTGTTTCTCGATCTGTCCTCGCAGTTCATGGTGTGTTTCAATATCATGTGATTTTGTATTCTCGCTGTATTCTGAGTTATTTCTCTAACCATCTCACTTCATTTTGCTGTTTTCTCTATCTGTATGCACAGTTCAGAATTTTGTTTCTCTATCTGTACTCTCTGTTCAGTCCGCTTTTTTTTATCTGTACTCTCATTTAACTGTGCTGTGTCTGTATCTGTACTGTCCAATCAGTGTATTATTTCTCTGTCTCGCATTTCAGTGTGCTGTTTTGCATCTGTCCTCTCAGTTCAGAGTTGTGTTTCTCTATCCGTACTCATTTCATTTGTTGTTCTCTGTCTAAGCTCAAAGTTCAGAGTGTTTGTTTCTTTATCTGTGCTCTTAATTTTGTGTTTTTTCTCTATCTCTCCTCTCAGTTCAGTGTGTTGTTTCTTTATCTATACTCTCAGTTCACTGTGTTAATTCTCTATCTGTACTCTCATTTCAGTGTGCTGCTTCTTTATCTGTACACTCAGTTTCTGTGTGTGTTTCTGTATTTATACAGTCATTCAGTGTGTATTTCTCAATCTGTACTCTCTATTCAGTGTTTTGTTTCTGTATCTGCACTCTCAGATTAGTATGTTGTTTCTATTTCTTCACTCATATTTCAGTATGATTTCTCTATCTTTATTCTCAGTTCATTTGTTGTTTTCTCCAGCTAAGCTCGCAGTTCTGTGTATTGTTTCTGTCTCTGTCCTCTCACTGTCAATGTGTTGTTTCTTTATCTGTACTCAGTTCAGTGTGCGTTTTCTAGTTCTGTCCTCCAGATCATGTGTTGCTTCTGAGTTTATGGTGTTATTTCTCTATCTATACTCTCAGGTCAGTGTGTGCTGTTTCTCCATGTGTATTCTCAGTTTACTCTGTATTTTCTCTCTCTGTACTCTCAGTTCAGTATGTTGTTTTTCTATCTCTACTGTGTGTGCTGTTTTTCTATCAATACTTTCATTGCACTGTGTTGCTTCTGTAACCCTGTTCGCATTTCAGGGTAATTTCTCTATCTGTACTCTCATTTACTATCTTGTTTCTGTCTCTGTATACTCAGTTTCACTGTTCTGTTTCCTTATCTGTTTCTCTATCTGTGCGCTCAGTTCTGTATGTTGTTTCTCTATCTGTACACTCATTTCTGTGTGCTGTTTCTCAATCTGTACTCTCAGGTCAATGTTTGGTTTATAATATCTGTACTCTCAGTTCATGTGTTGTTTCTCCATCTTGTATTCTCAATTTTCTGTGATTTTTCACTCTGTACTCCCATTTCACTGCGCTGTTTCTGTAACTGAGCACTCAGTTCACTGAGTGTTTCTCTGTCTGTACTCTCAGTTCAGTGTGTAGTTTCTCTATCTGTACTCTTAGTCAATGTCTGTTTTGTACCCCACTGGTTCTCACCTACCACCCCACCAACCTCCGCATACAACGATCATCCGCCGCCATTTCCGCCACCTCCAAACGGACCCCCCCACCAAGGATATATTTCCCTCCCCTCCCCTATCATGTTCCGCAAGGACCACTCCCTTCGTGACTCCCTCGTCAGATCCACACCCCCCACCAACCCAACCTCCACCCCGGCACCTTCCCCTGCAACCGCAGGAAATGTAAAACTTGCGCCCACACACTCCACACTCACTTCCCTCCAAGCCCCCAAGGGATCCTTCCATATCCGCCACAAGTTCACCTGTACCTCCACACACATCATCTTTGCATCCGCTGCACCCGATGTGGCCTCTCTATATTGGTGAGACAGGCCGCTTACTTGCGGAACGCTTCAGAGAACACCTCGGGCCGCCCGAACCAACCAACCCAATCACCCCGTGCTCAACACTTTAACTCTCCCCTCCCACTCCACCGAGGACATGCAGGTCCTTGGACTCCTCCACCGGCAGAACACAACAACACGACGGCTGGAGGAGGAGCACCTCATCTTCCGCCTGGGAACCCTCCAACCACAAGGTATGAATTCAGATTTCTCTCCAGTTTCCTCATTTCCCCTCCCCCCACCTTGTCTCAGTCGGTTTCCCTCAACTCAGCACCGCCCTCCTAATCTGCAATCCTCTTCCTGACCTCTCCGCCCCCACCCCACTCGGCCTATCACCCTCACCTTGACCTCCTTCCACCTATCCCATCTCCATCGCCCCTCCCCCTAGTCCTCTCTACTACCTTTTATCTTAGCCTGCTTGGCTCTCCTCTCTTATTCCTGATTGAAGGGCTTATGCTCGAAACGTCCGAATTCTCTATTCCTGAGATGCTGTCTGGCCTGCTGTGCTTTGACCAGCAACACATTTGCAGTTACTATCTGTATACTCATTGAGTGTGTTATTTCTCTATTTGGTACTCTATGTTCAGTGTGCTATTTCTCTGTCTGTACTCTCAGTTCATGTGCTATTGTGTATCTGTATCTCAATTCAGTGAGTATATCTTTACCTGTACTCTCAGTTCAGTGTTCTGTTTCTGAATCCGATATATACTAAGTTTCCTGATTTGCTCTCTATCTGTACTCTCAGCTGCGTGTTGTTTCTCTATCTGCATGCTCAGTTTCATGTGCTGCTTCTGTATCTTAATCTCAGTTTCTTGTTTTATTTCCCATTCTGTACTCTCATTTCAGTGTTTTGTTTTTGTATGTGTACTCTCAGTCAAGTATTTCTCTGTATGTTCTCTCAGTTAAGCGTGTTGTTTCTGTAATCTGTACTCTCGGTTCATGTTTTTCATATCTGGTCTCTCAGTTCAGTGTGTTCTTTCTTTATCTGTGCTCACAATTCATTGTGTTGTTTCTGTATCTGTACTCTCAGTTCAGTGCATTGTTTCTCTATCTGTACTCTCTGTTCAATGTGTGTTTCTTTCTATCTGTCCACAGTTTCAGTGTGTTTTCATTTATCTGTGCTCTCAGTATACTGTTTTGTTTCTCTATCTGTACTCTCATTTCCGTGCATTGTTTCAGTATCCTTATGTCTCAGTTCAGTGATGTTGTATTGTCTCTCTATCTCTTCCTTAGTTCAGTGCGCTTCTACTTTATCTCTACTCTCTGTTCAGTGTGTTGTTTCTCTATCTGTCCACAGACAATTCAGTGTATTGTTTGCTTTCTGAACTCTCAGTTCAATGTTTTTTCCAGTATCTGTACTCTCAGTTTACTGTATTATTTCTGTCTGTACTTTCATTTCAGTGTGCTGTTTCTGTATCTGTACACTGAGTTCAGTGTTTAGTTTTTCTATTTATGCTCTCAGTTCTGAGTTTGTTTCTGTATCTGTCTCTCAGTTTAGTTCTTTATCTGGGCTCATCAATGTGTGTTTCTCTGTCTGTACTTTCAGTTCAGTGTTTTGTTTCTGTGTCTGTACTCTCAATTCACTGTGTTTGTTTCTCTATCTGTACTCTGATTCAGCGTGCTGTTCTTCTGTAACTGGACTTTCAGCTCAGTGTTTAGTTTGTCTGTTTCCTGTGTTTTGTTTCTCGATCTGTCCACACAATTCAGTTATTCTTTGTCTTTCTGAACTCTCATTTCAGTATGTTGTTTCTCTATCTGTCCTCTCAGTTCATGGTGTTGTTTCAATATCTATTCTCTCAGTTCAGTGTGCTGTTTCTGGTCTGTACATTCAGTTCAGTGTCTTATTTCTTTATCTGTACTCCCATTTAAGTGTGCTGTTTCTCCATCTGTACTGTCATTCGTTGTTGTTTCTCTATCTGTCCTTTCAGTTCAGTGGGTTGTCTCTCCATCTGTACTCTCTGTTCAGCGTGTTTATCTATCTGTGCACTCAGTTCAGTGTTTGTTTCTGTATCTGTACTCTCAGTTGTTTCTTCAATCTATACTCGCATTTCTGTGTTTGTTTTGTATCTGTATTCTCAGTTCAGTAATACTGTTTCTTTTCTGAGCTCTCACCTAAGTGCATTTTATCTCTATCTCTACACTCAGTTTGCTGTGATGTTTCTTAATCTGTAATCTCAGTTCAGTGTGTTGTTTCGGTATCTGTACTCTCATTTCCGTCCATTGTTTCGGTATCTGTAGTTTCAGTTCAGTATGTTGTTTCTCTATCTGTGCTCCTAGTTTTGTGTGTTTTTTGTCTATCTCAACACTCAGTTGAGTGTGTTGTTTCTCTCTCTGCCCACACAATTCAGTGTATTGTCTGTCTTTTTTGAACTCCCATTTCATGTGTTAATTTTTCTGCATCAGCACGGTCATATGAATGTGTTGTTTCTCTTTCTATACTCATAGTTCAATGTGTTTTTTTCTCCCTCTCGCTCTACTCTTGAGTTGTTTCTCTATTAGCCATCTCACTTCATTTTGCTGTTTCTCTATCTGTATGCACAGTTCAGTATTGTTTTTCTCTATCTGTACTCTGTTCAGCCCGCTGTTTTTTTAATCTGTACTTTCATTCAACTGTGCTGTGTCTGTATCTGTACTGTCCAATCAGTGTAAATTTCTTTTCTCCGCTTGCATTTCTGTGTGCTGTTTCTGCATCTGTCCTCTCAGTTCAGTCAGAGTGTGTTCTCTATCCGTACTCATTTCAGTGTGTTGTTTCTGTATCTGTTCTCTCAGTTCAGTGTGTTGTTTCTCAATTTACTGTGTTATTTCTCTATCTATACACTCTTTTCAGTTCTGCTGTTTATGTACATAGAACATAGAATATAAAAAATACAGCGCAGTACAGGCCCTTTGGCCCTTGATGTTGCGCCGATCCAAGCCCACCTAACCTACTCTAGCCCATTATCCTCCATATGCCTATCCAATGCCCGTTTAAAATGCCCATAAAGAAGGAGAATCCCCCACTGCTACTGGCAGGGCATTTCATGAACTCACGACTCATGAGTAAAGAATCTACCCCTAACTTCTGTCCCATACCTACCACCCCTTATTAAAGCTATGCTCCCTCGTGATAGCTGACTCCATATGTGGATAAAGGTTCTTATGGTCAACCCTATCTAAACCCCTAATCATCTTGAACACCTCTATCAAGTCACCCCTAAATCTTCTTTTCTCCAATGAAAACGGCCCCAAGTGCCTCAGTCTTTCCTCATACGATCTTCCTACCATACCAGGCAACATCCTGGTAAACCTCCTCTGCACCCGTTCCAGTGCCTCCACATCCTTCCTATAGTAGGGCGACAAGAACTCATCCACACTACCAAGTATCTGACCATTAGCCCAGTACTCCATCTTCTTGTTACTCTTACCAAAGTGAATCACTTCACACTTAGCTACATTGAACTCCATTTGCCAACTTTCTGCCCAGCTCTGCAGCTTGTCTATATCCCGCTGTAACCTGCCACATCCTTCTCACTGTCAAAACTCCACCGACTTTCGTATCATCCGCAAACTTGCTCACCCAACCTTCTAGCCCCTCCTCCAGGTCATTTATAAAAATGACAAACAGCAATTGTCCCAAAACAGATCCTTGCGGAACACCGCTAGTAACTGCACTCCAAGATGAACCTTTACCATCAACTATTACCCTCTGTCTTCTCCCAGCCAGCCAATTCCTAATCCAAACCTCTAATGCACCCTCAATGCCATACCTCGGTATTTTTTGTAGTAGCCTACCATGGCTTACTCAAACGCCTTACTAAAATCCATATACACATCTACCGTTTTAATCCTCATCCACCTCCTTAGTCACCTTCTCAAAGAATCCAATAAGGTTGGTGAGGCAAGACCTGCCCTTCACAAAACCATGCTGACCATCCTTGATCACATTATTCCTATCCAGAAGTTCATAAATGCTATTCCTGTTCACTCAGTTCAGTGTTCTGTAATCTCAGTTCTGTGTGCTTTTTCTGTATCTGTACTCTCAGTTCAGTGTGTATTTTTTCTGGCTGTTCTCTCAGGTCAGTGTGCTTTTCTGCATCTTTCCTCTCAGTTCCGTGTGTTTCTCTGTCATTACTCACTTCATTGTGTTTTTTCTGTATCTGTACTCTCAGTTCAGTGTGCTGTTTCTATGTCCTCTACTCTCAGTTCAGTGTGTTGTTTCTCCT